>NW_026552944.1:0-813 GCF_027596085.1 Anoplopoma fimbria | reverse complement strand
CATTAAATAAAGATATTAAAACATTAAATAAAGATATTAAAACATTAAATAAAGAGAATGAAACATTAAATAAATAGAATAAAACATTAAATAAAGATATTAAAACATTAAACAAAGAGAATAAAACATTAAATGAAGATAATAAAACATTAAATAAAGAGAATGAATAAAGAAATAACATTTAATAAAGATAATGAAACATTAAATAAATAGAATAAAACATTAAATAAAGATAATAGATGATGTTTCAGCCTTCGTAGCATCAACTTAAGATCTTAAAATAAGAACTTGAAAATGTAAATATATACATATATATATATATATATATATATATATATATATATATATGTGTTTTATATGTATGAACAAATGTCTCAATAAAGTTATTGAATTAAAAAAAAATTAAAAATTAAAATTAAAAAAAAATTAAAAATTAAAATTAAAAAATAAATAAATAAATAAAATCTACCCGGCATGCAATGCGCGGTGATCGCCGGAACCTATTTCCCGGTCACCGGGATTCTACCGGGGCGGCTCCTCTAGCTCCCGGACGGCTCAACCTCCTCTAGCTATGCTATCCTTCCGTTTTCAGCCCGCGGTCGCGGTCATTTTCACGCGGATTCAGCAGCATGGAGAGACAGGCTGATGGCACCACTGTTTAGCCACTTCATGCTCTCTTTTACGGACGTTTTCAGCCGGCGGTCGCGGTCATTTTTAGGCGGATGGAGCAGCATGGTTGTTTCGGTTCATTTTACGCCGTTTTAGTGTGCTAAAAGACCCGCTGTCACTCCCAGAGTTTACCCTGACTTGGAG
>NW_026552943.1:0-540 GCF_027596085.1 Anoplopoma fimbria | reverse complement strand
TAGATTGAAGGCCCTTGTACGGTCACCTTGTGTTACTTATGTTTTCTTCTTGTCTGAATTTCCGCTCCTGTTGAGCACTTTGTGACTCATGTCTGTGAAAAGTGCTATATTAATACATTTCACTTTTTCTGAGTCGGTGGGAGATCCAGTTTGGTGTCAGAACAAGACCTTCCTCTGGTTCTTGGAGAACGACGTGGACTACAGCGTCAATCTGGTCTCCTCCCATCAGAAGGATCCAGAGAGGACGAGGTCTCAGTCCCGCTGATGAACAACAAGGTGGAGTCCTTCAGTACAAGAAGTTCAAGTTCATGCAACACCTTCACCCGCTGCTCCTCAGAGTACCCTGACTTTGAGGAGGCGTTCAGGTTCCACCGGGCGTTTGAGGAGAAGGTGAGGTTCCTCCAGCCCAGTCAGGAGGGAACGGCCCTTGTTGGCTTCGGGGACTTCAAAAGTAAAAAACAGAGTTCATAACACTTGGATTATAATATAGTTGCTGTGCTGACCATCGATCAACAGAGTCATGTGACAAATAGTCTGTTT
>NW_026552942.1:0-1718 GCF_027596085.1 Anoplopoma fimbria | reverse complement strand
AAGGCAAAATTAGATATGGAAAGGTGGTCATCTCTCCCAATATCATTAGCAGGGAAGATAAATTCTGTTAAAATGACTGTAATGCCACGGTTCCTGTTTTTATTCCAGGCAATACCAATTTTCATTCCTAAATCTTTTTTTAAAGAACTGAATAAATGTACATCTACCTTTATTTGGAAAAAAACAGTCCCCCGGATAAGAAGAGAGTTCCTAGAGAGGCAGAGAGAAGAGGGCGGCCTGGCCCTACCAAATTATATGCATTATTATTGGGCTGCTAACCTACATAAGCTGTTGTTTTGGGTCTCACAGTTAAATGATGATGAAACCCCAGTGTGGGTACATATGGAAAGATATGCATCTAGCCCGGTATCCCTACGCTCCTGGTCTGTGCTCCTCTGCCCTTAAGCAAACACCTTTACACAAACAACCCTGTTGTACGTGACTCTATCAAAATCTGGGTCCAATTCAGAACTCATTTTAAAAACAGAAACGCCCTCCTGTCTGCTCCCGTTTATGGCAATCACTTGTTTTCTCCGGCCCTTGGGGGAGCAGCGTTTAGGGAATGGTATAGAGCTGGGGTGGAATGTGTTAAAAATCTGTTTAAAGATGGTGTATTTATGTCTGCTGCTCAGCTGGAGAAGGAATATGGAATCCCCTTAAGGACTAACTACTTCAGATACTTTCAGATTCGAGATTTTGTGAGAAAGACATTCTCCTCATCCCTTGAATTACCACAGAGTGGGTGGATAGATGGGCTATTGGACATGGACCCGACTCTTAAAGGGACAGTTTCTATGCTTTATGTGAATATCCAGAGGGTGGCTTCCCCATCCCTTGATTACATAAAAAGGAAATGGGAGGAAGAATTAGAGTTGGACATATCGGACGATGAATGGAGATGGGCAGTAGAACTAATACATTCTTCTTCTATATGTGTTAGACATGGATTAATACAGTTTAAGGTGTTACACAGACTTCATTTCACGAGGGACAAACTGGCAAGAATTTACCAGGAGCTGATCCGACTTGCCCTAGATGTAAACAGGTGCCAGCCAACATATGCCATATGTTCTGGTCTTGTCCCAGGCTCAATGAGTTTTGGACCAAAATTTTGAAACCTTCTCATCCATCTACGACAAAAATATAGAGCCCGGTCCTCTGGCAGCCATTTTTGGTGTGGCACCAGGGGAAACTCAATTAACTATTGCTCAAAGGAAAGCAATAGCATTCTCTTGTTGGCCAGGAGACTGATCTTATTTAACTGGATAAAGGCAGCACCGCCAACACACAAACGGTGGGTAGAGGAGGTGATGGCACACCTAAAATTAGAACATCTTAGATTTACTTTGCAGGGCAACACTAAGAGATATTCTAAGGTCTGGCAGCCTTTTATTTCCTATTTTGAACGTGAGTTTTCATCTGCTCCAACATAATTGGCAGCTTCTGAATCCCCCCCCCCCTCCCCCTTTTTTTTTTTTTTTTTTATTATTATTATTACTATTATTGTTGTCATTTCTATTTATGTATTTATTTTTAACCCGAGAGTGTCTGGACTACGGGTGGTGGGTATGTCTGATGTCTAGTAGTAGGATCTGTCTTGTTATTGTTCTGTCTGTGTACTGTCCTGTACTTGTGATGTATGTTTTGAGTCCTACTATTTTGTTTTGTATGAGATGTCTGATGTTTGAATATGAAAATCAATAAAAACACTTTGATTA
>NW_026552941.1:0-2691 GCF_027596085.1 Anoplopoma fimbria | reverse complement strand
GCTGTCAACGAATATTCGAAGTTCGAATATTCGTTCGAAATGTATCCAAAAACGCGAATTTGAACGTGAAAATTAATATTCGAATGTGAAAAAACACTCCCGCGGTACAAGCGCCTCTATCTGCTTTGTGAATGAGCCTCTGTCTGTTCGCGATGTCCCTCATAATATTCCCGAATGTGAAAAAACACTCCCGCGGTACAAGTGTAACAGACTAGTATTGTGAAGAGCGAATGTATTTTATCCCCTCGGGGTTTCCGTACTTGGATATAGGTATTCCAGCTCTCACGCTGTGACTGGGTGACTTCTGATATGTACTAAGTAAACGAGACTATTTTCCCTTCCACGCTTGTGTCATTCTTGTCATATAAATATCTAAGTGCCAACGCTCGGTTACACAAGCGCCTATCTGCTTTGTGAGTGAGCCTCTGTCTGTTCGCGATGTCCCTCATAATATTCGAATGTGAAAAAACACTCCCGCGGTACAAGCGCCTAACTGCTTTGTGAATGAGCCTCTGTCTGTTCGCGATGTCCCTCGTTTTAAAGTAAGGAAATGCCCAGCAGGAAGCCGCCCCACCAGCACTCTCAACGAGACGGCAAACATAGAACACATACTGTACAAAGTAATCTGATAGGCTACTGTAGGCCTACAGCGTAATCTGATAGGCTACTACTGTACGTGCATGTGCGCGGGAAGTTTCAACAAACCACTGCAGCTCAAACACAGAACATAGCTACGTAATGACTGTACAGTGTAATCTGTAACTGTAGTTACTGTACGTACTGTACGTGATCTGATACTGTACGTACTGTACGCACACATACCCGGGAAATGTAAACAAATCACAGCAACGCAAAAACCAAAAACAGCTACGTCATGATTATATGTGAAAAACCGTTATCAGATGAAAAATGGCTGAAAATACAGAACACGTCGCGGCTGCATCAGAGTCGGGGAGGAGATCATAACCCCCGCAACCTTACAAGTGCCGTGTGGAGGTTTTTTGGCTTTTGGGCTCAGCGGGGAAAAATTGTTGAGCCAAGGCATAAGGTTATTTGCAAGCTGTGCAAAGTTGAATTGGCCTACCACTCGACAACCAGCAACATGCGGGCACATCTGTCCACGGCGCACCCGGGTGAGCTTGAGAGCGGACCAACGGCCAAACAGCCCCGGCTCGATTCTTTTCTGAAGCCCGCTGCCACAAGCTCGTTGGCCGCACCGAGACAGGAGGCCATCACTGAAAAGTTGGTGAAATTCGTCTGTAAAGGCATGAGGCCAATAAGTGTGGTGGAGGACGTGGCATTTAAAGAGTTCTGCCGAGAGATGGAGCCCAGATACCACGTCCCTAGCCGTGGGACTGTGACATCGCGGATCGCGGACCTGTACAAGAGAACTGTAGACCAACTCAAGCTGAACTCAATATTTTCTCTGATGTGTATTTATGAAGGTCATATAGAGGAGTCAGTATTAACTGTATCACTATTGTGCTTTTCCTCATTTTCCCTTTCCTTTAGTGTTTTATATTTATTTTTGTTTAGTAAAAGGTCTGTAGAGCTCGATGGAATTCTTGTCTTCACCTCCCTAACATTTTGACTCATAATGTAAGACATTTGCATAATACCCTCAAACAAAGCTAGAGAGACGGGAGCTGGAGCTCAGACCGAAGAGTTTGGACGGCCATGTCGAGAAGATGCTGGGTTCTGCTCTGCGAAAGGAAATGTTCGTTTGTATGGACCACCAACGGGTGATGACAGGAAGAACAAATGACTAAACTTTATTTTTGAATGCATTTTACCAAGGACAACTTTCAAAATTGGACACAGTTCATGGCTGGATTTTCGAAACGCTTAATGCTGAAAGATGATGGCGGTTCAGGATCACAACCTGTAAGTATGATATAATATTTGTAGATGTGTAATGTTTAAAACAACCAACATAGCCTCACCTAACACTGTAGAATATGCGGATTGAATATTTCGATCTTTAATAGAGTTGACGTGAGGAGGTGGGTTTTGCATCCTACTTTTATAACTTTAGCTGCCTGAGTTTAGCTGTGAACCAGGGTTAGTTGTTGTTATATATCACCCTGATGCAGGCAATACACAGCTCTCTTCACAGAATCTGATGTATGATGACACAGCCTCTGTGTACTGTAACTTGTTGGTGCTTACAGATGTTTTGATAAAGCATCTGCTTTTTACTCGAGAATGATTTACTGTATCGAACTGTAACGATTGTCATCAACTGAAGTAATCTTTACTTCACCTGGTTCACATCACTGTCTCCACAGCAGCCTTTGTTTTGTGTATTTGTGTCTCTGTGTGTAGTTGGAGGAGCTCAGCCCGACAGAGAGAGCAGAGTAGATGCTTGTTGCAGGGTGATAATAAATTACATCAAAACATTAAAAATTCTAATAACAAATATCAATTGTTGTTGACACCAGCGTCAGGGCTTATCAATAGCCTGGTCTTTAATAATGTAACACCAGGGCGCTTTATATCCTGGTTTCGGTAAACATCCCTACTTTCAGATAACGTAGGGCTTTCTATATTCTCATGTGCATTCACACATTCAAAATAACTGTTTGTCACTAATGCCTTGCGATGAACACCAAAACCTCCTGTGTCAGGACTGGGAGATGGCAGGTGTACTAGACACCCAAAACCCAAATTGCTCCTGAAGGCTGTGTCATG
>NW_026552940.1:0-42265 GCF_027596085.1 Anoplopoma fimbria | reverse complement strand
TATTTGCTTTAAATTGCGGGTTTGAGGATTATACCATGGAGCAAACCTCCTTTCTTTTATTAGCTTCTTTTTTAGAGGAGCTACAGAGTCTAGCGTCATTCGCAGTGAGCATGCAGCACTATCGACAAGATGGTCAATCTGAGACGGACTAAAGTTAGCGTAGGAGTCCTCTGTTATATTGAGCAACGGTACTGAATAAAACCCTGAAATTTAGCTACAGCATTATCAGATAGACATCTAGTGTAGAAACTTTTGCCTAATGGCGTACACTCAAGGTTATTAGATAATGGTCCGATAAAAGAGAGTTCTGTTGAGAGACAATTACATTTTCTATTTCAATACCGTGTACCAGAACAAGGTCGAGGGTACGGTTAAAACGGTGAGTCGGTTTATGTACACACTGACAGAAGCCAATAGAATCTAATAATGAACTAAACGCAGTACTAAGCCTATCATTATACACATCCACGTGAATATTAAAATCCCCTACAATAATAACTTTATCTGTCTCGAGGACTAAACTAGACAAAAACTCGCACCTGGTGCACGATACACTATAACGAATAAAATTGACTTTAACGCTTTCCCGCTCGGGTTTGAAAGACTAAGAACAAGGCTTTCAAATGAGTTGTAATTTAATTTAGGTTTAGGGTTTATTAATAGGCTTGAGTCAGTATTGAGTATTGATATAACTCGGAGGAGTTGATTCATTAAGGCTAACGTACTCTTCGTGACACAGCCAGGTTTCGGTAAGACAAAATAAATCAATATGATTATCTGATATTAAATAATTTACAAGTACACCCTTGGATGACAGAGATCTAATATTTAAGAGTCCACATTTAATTGTCCTGTTTTGATGCACCGTTGCATCGGTTGCCTTAACTTTTATTAAGTTATTTTGTATAACTCCTCTTCTGTTGACTTTAAATAATTGAAGTGGCCGTGGGGCAGACACAGTCTCTATAGGGTTTTGGGTGGGTAACTGGGTGGGTAACTGCTCCAAAGGAAGCGCAGAGAAGTGTGAAAGACTGCGACTCTGCTTCATACATAGAGATGTACTATAAATGTAGCGTAGAATATGAGGCGACAATCGCTATAGTTTCGGTTGTGAGATGCGAAAAAGGTATAACAGCATAACGTGGAATAGATTACAATACAATACGCTCCGCTTCCTCCGATTCTCCACCACCCGCTCTCTGGCCTCGCTAACGTTTCTCCTCGGGCAATTGTCATCGCACCATGAGGCTAAACGCAAACAACAAAGTCGGCAGGAACCAGAGTTAACGTACATACGGAAGAGGAAAGGGTCACCCAGCGAGGTAGTCCACGGTCCGGAATGTAGAGACTGGATTCGCAGGGCTACGTGGCGTTGAAGCACCGGAGAACTTGATTCTCTCGGTGCTGTGATGTTGTTGTTGTTGTTGTTGTTCTGTTGTTTGGTCGGTATTCCAACTGCAGCTGGGCTAGGAAAGCAGTCAGCGGGGTCCTCGTGCGGCACGGGGGACCAGCCTCTCGAAGGTCTTCGTGACGTGATTAGAAGGCACGCGCGTCCGCGGTCGTTGAGAACGCAGGAGGTGTTCTGTAGATCGAGGAAAGGTTAGCGCGTACCTCGAAGGGTGCTGCGCCCAGCGTGCATGTCTGGGTATCCCGTGAAAACTGTTGTCTGGCCCACTAGCTTTGATTGTTTGGATTCTCTAGAGCTCGCTTTCCAACTGGTTTGGGGTAAAAACATTTCAGTTTCTGAAAAAAAAACCTCAAACCAGAAGAAAAATCTTTCACAATTTACATTTATCTCTCGATGCTTTGTCTTACCTTGGCTCATCATCATCATCATCATCGCTGAGCTTACTTTGCTGTAAGCGCTAAATGTCATTAGTTTTGGACTAAAAAGATGAAAAGTTACGTGAATGACATATAGCAGTCGAGACAAATCGGGCTTCCGACCAACCGGCAAACTGACTCTCTAGGTCCACGCGGCTGGCGTCGAACGGAAATAAAACAAAAGTTACAAACTTGACAGCTGACCGTAAAGGCACGAGATCTGTCACAAGAGCAGCCTAACTTTCACCAGATTGCGAGTGTTGCTTAACTAAGGCTCCCCCTGCCGTCGAATCACATGCTGTAATCCTTAGCTGGCGTGCCTTAACTTAATCTACTAAATTTGTGCGGCTAACGTGATCAGCAAATGAAAGCCTAACATGAGATGTAGCAGCTGAGTCATATTCATTATCTTTACTACCTAATAATTATACCGTAGTTTATTATTTTAGCGTATACTGTTTGGTAGTATCCTGCTCTCATTGACAGACAGACAGACCAGCCAGCGCATAAGAAACAAAATGAAATAACAAGTGACAATCAAATAAACAAATAAAATAATGAAATAAATAAAATCAAGCGATAATGGTAAAATATAGTAAACAAATATAAGATAAAATACCAAGACCAAATGAAAATGAACCAATAAAACGACGACATCACATAAAAGCCAATCTATAGAAATGTGTTTTAAGAAGCGATTTAATGATTCCGCAAGCAAGCCTCATCTCCTCCGGTAGGTCATTCCAAAGCCGAGGATTTGGGACGCTCACGCTCGGTTGCGACGTAATTGGAGTTGAAATTAAAAGTTAAAACTTCCCCACCTTTCGAAAAGGGACCAGCGCATTGCTCTCTGGTCGAAGGAGGTTAGACTCTAACTAAATAACTCACTTGACCCGTGTCTTGAGCAGCTGTAGATATGTGCTGAAATTCTGTGCTGCTCGACGACAGAAAGCCATTTAGCCTTTCTTCTCGAGCACGTTGCCCCCGTTTTCAGGTCGGCCTGAGACCTGATCCCAGAGCCGAAAGGGAGTGAGGGGAGATAAGGGGAAGAAAAGAGGGGAACAAAAGCGAAAGGCTTCGGCGCGTAGCGGCGGGGCGAAAATGTCAGTAGAAGGAAGGAGGATGCGTCGGACCGCGGAGGGTCGATGCCGCGACCCCACCCGACCCCTCGAGGCAGCGCGCCTCGACGAGGCTGCTAACGCGTTCCAGGTGGTATTTCCAAAGAGCTGTCACTCACCTGCTATTCCTTCAGCGGCAGGACGTGGAAGTAAGAGAGCTCCGGGTGATTCCCATTAGACCTCGATATCTGGAGCTTGACAAAGATATGGGGGGGGGATGTAGAGCTTGAGAGGGGTACGAGAGAACTGTAGTTCATTAAATTGATTGATTGATTGATTGTAGATTTTCTTAGGAGGAGAATCTTGTTGTTATCCAGCCTTTTCACCGGGACTATTTTAAACCAAGGAATTGCTTCAATACCCAAACAACTCCCTGTTTGTTTAGTATTTATTCATCTCAAATATTGGGCCCTGGCTTGCAGCAAGTACTAGCAACAAAGGAAGCTTATTTCTCGTGGTGGGGGGGGGGGTTTCCCTGTGAGAGCTGTCAACGGTGATATGTCAGCTCGGGTGTCAGAGCTGACGGCGTTCCTCGCGGGAACTCCACAGAGAAGGCGGCGAGTTAAAGATGAGAGGTAGTACGGAGGCATCAGTCCCTCAAACTGCGCGCAGAGACGGAACTCTGGCCGTGTCTTTTTGGTGGCTATACAGGCAGTGGACTCAAAGTAAAATGAACTTCATATACCGTATCACGGTGCGTAGATATCAAGCCCGACGTCGCAAATGACTGCAAATAATACACCCTTTTATTCCGCTCGAACTGTTCTCGCATTAGCGTACGCATTAATGTCCTACTAGAACAGCTGAACTTTATTTGGGATTAATCAGAGTCACTTTAAATGATGGCAGGTGTGTACTGACTACTATTTAACATGAGTTTGAATGTGATTGGTTAATTCTGAACACATCCCCAGTTATAAGAGGGTGTGCACACTTATTCCCCCTAAAAGATTTCAGTTTGTTTTTCAATTGAATTGTTCACGTTATAGGTCACATTAATGGTGGAAAAAGTTCCGACATGATTTAACTTGGTCTCGTTTATTTACATCACAAAAACATGGCATTTTAACAGGGGTGTGTAGACTTTTTATATCCACTGTATATATTCGCTGTTATTTGGGGCCGCAGCGATCTCTAATATTTCTTCCCGCTATTCAAAACAAAGATACCGACGCAAACGGTAGTGACGGCCACAGGGGCCCTGGAACAGGTTCACAAACGCAACGTTGAATGCCGCGTCTCAGATTGTTTTTAAGTTGAAATCGGAAACAAAAACGGCGCCCTCGAGTCTGCGGTCAAAATGAAATCCGTGCGGTCTCGCGACCCATCCACCGATCCCCGGCTGCTGCTCCTCGGTGCTATTTACAGACGCTCCGCTCGCACGAGCTTTGTTCCGTTCCATCCGGTTCGCCTCTGGACACGTGACGAAGGCCGACGTCTGATATCGGGTTAGCATATTTTTGCAACACCCCGTCGCTGTTTAATGCCTGAAATTAAATTTAAGAAATGTCATTTTGTAAATGCACCTTTAAAAAAAAAAAAAAGAATATCATATATCATTCTGCACGCATTTTTGCTTTGCTTGGGCATATGCGCTTGAGCTTTTCTCACTTCTTTGCGATGGCCCTTGTTTACCGTCTGTAGATGTGAGACTCTGGAGTGTTGTTCAGATTGCCTGCGCAGACAGAAATCACCCAGTTGCTATGGCATCACGTCGCGACAATTCCCGCGGAAGGAATTAAACCGTACAAAGAAAACTCATGACATGATTTGAATTAGCAGCAAACTGTGAGCGGCCGGTGGGTAGCTTGTGATTTTAAAAAAAAAAAATAGAAAAAAAAAAAAAAAATAGACAGTGGCGTCCGTGCACTTTCTTTCTTGAGATCGCGCTGTTTACCTAGACAGTGGGATTTGAACGGATAGTAGGACTTAGGGTATTAGAAGCACAGGCTAGTTTGGTGTTTAAATCTAACGAGCTGGCGAATAAGAGAAAGTCTAGACGAGCACTAGATCAAAAGAGGTAGCTTGAAATAGACGGGAGCAACTCGTCTCCATGGAAACCACAGGCGAAAACAGTGGCACGCTCTGCCATGAAAGACATGTGGGAGATGAGGATGAAAGAGACACAGAAGAGAGAGGGAGAAAAAGAGGGGAGGGGTGAGAGGGGGAGCTTACGAGAACGATGCGTGTGCCACAGGAGTAGATGTCGACGCGCCCGGTGATGTCCCCCGTCTCCCCCCCCCAACAGTCAGAATCACCGTAAGCGCTACTGGCATCGAGTAATAGAAGTTTGAACACACTGAAGTAGAAGTTTTTTTTTTATTTCCGCCTGAATATTTTTTGCAAACGGATGCCTGCAGATAATAATAATAATAATAATAATATCTTTATTTTATATTGCGCTTTTCAGATACCCAAAGTCGCAGATTACAAAGTCATAGAGGGGGGGGGTAATTACAGACAGGGGGACAGTACAAGCAGGACACATTTACATTTACAGGCAAAGAAGGGGGGGGGGTATTACAGACAGGGGGGACAACACAAGCATACACAGCACAGGCAGTGTATGCATCTCAATAACAGAGTTATTGAGATGTAACAGGGGGTAGAAGTGTAGGCAGTTGGGTAATGGTGGCTAGGGATAGGGAAGATCATAGGCTTGGGTGAAGAGGTATGTTTTGAGGCGGGACTTGAATGTTGTGAGTGAGGGAGAGTGGCGAACAGATTGGGGGAGGGAATTCCAGAGTCGGGGTGCTGTGCGTGAGAATGCTCTGTCGCCAAAAGTTTTTAATCGGGATGTTGGTGTAGTCAGGGTGAGAGTGGAGGAGGAACGGGTGGCTCGGGAGGGGCGGTGGGGGAGGAGGAGGTCAGACAGGTAGGGGGGCTAGGTGGTGAAGAGCTTTGAAGGTGAGGAGGAGTATTTTGAAGTTGATGCGCTGCTTGGTGGGGAGCCAGTGGAGAGAGTGGAGAACGGGAGTGATGTGTTCACGGGACCGGGTGTGGGTGAGGAGGCGGGCAGCAGAGTTTTGGACCATTTGGAGTCTATGGAGGGAATGGGAGGAGATGCCAGTAAGGAGGGAGTTGCAGTAGTCGAGGCGAGAGGAGATGAAGGCATGGATGAGGGATTCAGCAGCAGGGGGGAGGCAGTGTCTGATTTTGGCGATGCGGCGGAGGTGGAAATATGAGGTCTTGACGATGTGGCTGACATGGGGAGTGAAGGTAAGGGTGGGGTCCATGATGACACCGAGATTGCGTACCAGGGTGGAGGGGGTGATGGTTGAGGAGTCGATGGTGAGTGAAATGGGACCAGTTTTATTGAGATGACTGCAGCTGAGACTTATTAGCTGGAAAACACAATGGGGCCGCAGCACGAAGCCCTACCTAGTCCAAATAGTTCAAATTTGATAACAATACCGCAGAAAACGAATATTTTACACGCGTTTTCCAAAAAGGCCATTTTTTAAAAACACATATTTATCGGTTTTATACATTTAACACAATTTACATACATAAATGACCCTTCCCCCAACCTGAACATATGGCAGTATATAAAATAACAATAAATAATACAAATATCACTTGGAAATAAATAATGGCTAAATTATGAGTTAAAACATAAATTCAAGAAGGACCAAGATTAACAATGAAAATATTAATTTAGTTGAAATAAATAAATGAAAATAACGTAAATAAAATACAGTCACAAACATGGAGCAGAGCACAGCGCGTTCCTCCCATCGGATTAGTAACTTCACATTTCCGATGCCTCTTCAATGTCACCATTTTTAACAAATTCCAAAAACATCTCCCAGATGTTGTAAAACCGAGAAGCTTTCTTCCTAACTATATACACGTTAGTTTCTCAAGAGCCAAACCTGATGTTAAGTTTTTCAGCCAGCGGCCTAGAGAGGGGCAACGAACGTTCTTCCAACACAGAGCGATTGAGCGCCTGGCCTGCGGTAGACATAGGTCAACCGTTTTTCTTTCTCTATTAGAAAGAGAACAATTGACTGGATACAAGCTTGATATACAGAGCGTAGGGCTTAGAGGTAATTTGAGAAATATATTGTATCGCCGATCTCCAAAATCTTTGAATCTTCTCGCATTCCCACAAACGGTGATATAAAGTCCCTCGATGAATATTACGCTCATGGCATCGGTCAGGAATATTCACAGGGGTTTTTGTCGAAAATATCTCCAATGCGGACACTGGAGGTTGTTGCATTGAATTCTTTAAGCATTTCAGAATAAAACTTCCAAGTCGCAAATACTTAAAGAAGCGTTTCTGCGGTACGTCATATTTGGCTTTCGGCTCGTCAAACGACATCGGAGCGCTGTCCTTGTAGAGATCTAGCAGTTTAACTGTGCCCTTGCTTAACCATGCCCCAAATAGGTGAGGAAACGGGACAACGCTGGGAAATCTCCCAGATATTTACGCGCTTCGTGCCAGACAACAATGGTATTTTTCACAAAGGGGATTAACTGTGTTTTTTCTTAGTTTCTTAAGGGGAGCAGAGTATAAAAAGCTATCCAGCATCAAACCCTTTGAAGACAACAATTCAATTTGTAACCGGGGCTGAGCATCCACTTTAGAAAACCAAAACATTGCAGCCCTCAACAACTGTAAGTTTGGTAGTTGTAACCCTCCCCTATCACGAGGCAAATATAAAAGAGAGAGTCTAAGTCTCGGCTTCCTTTGAAAGCAGCTTTCTCACTTTAGGAAAAAATGAAGGTGGAGGAGCTAATGGGATTGATTGATTGATTGATTGATTGATTGATTGAAAAATGTATAAAAGCTTAGGCAATATGTTCATCTTAATTATATTTATTCTTCCCAGTGTAGATAAAGCAGTGTTTCCCACAGACCAAGGACCAATGTGTGGTGCGGGGGGGGTGCGTGCGACGTCGATGCGGTGCGACGCGACGCACGAGTTTAGTTTTTACCTGACATTCAACGAATGAATTGCAACAGACAACTAAAGCTGGAGGTCTTTATTTCAATAACAAATAAACTCAAGACCTACCTGAACCAATATTTAACAACAATACTACTAATTACAACAAGACAACTAACTAAAATAATAAAACTGCATTATCCCTTATGTGCAAAGCTTGCATGCCCCATCAGAACACCTGATCCTACGTGGGTTCCTGAAAAAGAACTCAAGGGCCCGATCATAAGGGACCTCATTCGGTTCTGGCCCATTTATGGCAATTCTTAAGCAGGCTGCCAGGTGTTCCCCTTGAAGCCTGTTCCTGAGGTCTGTTTTTATCTGGGGATAAAATCAAATAAAATGTTTTATCAATAAAGTATTAAAATGCCCATTACTTCAAGAAATACACTAAGGAATAGTGCATTTCTATGTGCTTACCCTATTCATAGCGGAGAAATCCCGCTCGCAATTCACCGAAGAGACTGGGACAATCAGGGCAATGCTGGCAAGGAGACTGATGCAGGGGTAGAGGTCTAACCACTCATCGTACTCACTCGCCAGCAGAGTCAGGAGCTCCTCCTGGCTCTTGTTCTTGAATGAAAGATATAGCACATAAGAGAAAGAAAGAGAGAGAGAGAGAGAGAGAGATTTTCACTTACCTGTAATGACCCTGTAATGAGATGGTTTTTGAACGAAAACCACTCTTGGAGGAGCACCTTCTCTTGGTCTGGACAGAATTGTTTTGCCAGAGTCTGCAGCTGTGCAATGGACATATCGTCAGGGAGGGCAGCCGACTGAGGTCTCAGGACATGGAAGGCTCCTAGGATGTCCAGCTCCTGGAACCTCCTTTTCAACTCTGTCTCCAGGCCAGTAATGTAGGGTTGGATGACCTACAATGAACAGATCAGCACATTTTAGGAGGAACCTACACTCACCTTTGAAACGGGCATTAAGGACCAAGCTAGAGAGTGTGTTTAGTATATTTTTAAGGGTTTTAAACATTAGCATTTACCTGTCGCTCGAATCTGCACCACTGTGCCTCCGTCGACTGGTCCTGGACATCTTCCCCCCTCCTGCCCCTCTCAGCCTCATGCTTGATTTCAAAGGCTCCAAGCTTGTCAGGATCCTCTAGGTCCTCGTGCAAGCGAGACAGGAAGGATCCTGGGACCGGAGTCTGCCCAGCCTCTCTTATATCCAGGAGGGTCTGGATGGTGACGGGAACCTAAAAAGTATATCTTGTATTAGTAGAGTACATGCAAACAAAAAATCAATGCATCACAACTGAACTGTATCAGGCCTAGTTATCACAGTTACCTGCTCTTTGATGTGTAAAAAATTGACATGTGCTTTCTGGAACACTTTTGAGAGACAGGCTAGGTGGGGCAAAACATCTGCCTGTAGATATACAGAGGCCACAAATCTGTAAGTCCCACAGAAAGTGTAAAGGCCCTTGGCTGTGGGACACTTCCTTATCTCTGCCTCCTCCGCCAAGGCCCCAAGGACAGCAGCCAGGTTCCTCTGTAGCATCTGTATGGCTTTATGCTGTGAAAGCCATCGCGTGTCCTTCACTTCCTGTGAATGTTCCAACAATTATTACAATTACCACTGATTAAAAAACATATTAGATGGTATCAGACGGCAGTTACCTTAACCTTCAGGTCAGTGACACCCAGGATAAGGGATGCAGCCTTGAGAGTGGCGGTCCGATTGGCACTATTTCTAAAAAACAGGTACAGATCCTGCAAGTGGTCCCTAAATGTAGCCATGTATGGGACACTATTTGAAGCATCCTTGCAAGCAAGGGCCAGTTTGTGGGCAGCACAAGCCACAGCCAAAAGTTTGGGAAAGCTGTCTTTAAGCTGCTTTGCAACACCATTCAAACGCCCTAGATTTAAAAAAATTAAAAAGTGTTAAACTTGAATTCAACAGACAAAATATAATACACTAAACAAAATCTTATTGGATAAAATAATTACCTGTCATGACAGCTGCCCCATCAGTCCCGAGTCCATATAGCTTCTCAGTCGGGAGGCCCTTTTTGAGAAGGACTGTTTTGACAGCGGAAACAATGGTGTCCGCTTTGCCGTCAATGACGGATACCAGATCCAGGAACTGATTGTACACCTGTCCCTCTTTATCCAAGTACCTGTAGAAAACAGTATTTAGAATTCACAATTATTTTGCTGGGATCATGACGTATGTGATTCTAACTGAGAATGGTAATGTACTACCTGATGTGCAAATCCAGTTGCCTGGACACAGAGACATCAGTGCTCTCATCTATCTCCAGGCTAATCGCCTGTGATGACCTGATGTCCATGAGAATAGGTTCCTCCAAGACCTCTGCTAGGATCTCCAGCATCTCATCAATAATACGATGAGACCTATAATTATTCCTCTTGTCAATCTTGAAATTGGGAGAAGAACAAGATCACTGTATAATTTGTTCAAAAATGTATTAATGCAAAGACTGAATTGTTGAGATTATTTAAATTGATGTTACCTTTAATTTTTTAAAATAATCACACCCTAAAAGCTCTGCCAGACTCAGAAGCTTGGGGTAGTTGGTTTGGTGGGCTATTTCATTTTTTACAAGCCAATAAAGGCACTTGAAACCACCAATTATGGCCTCATGCTCCAACACAATTATTGGGTCAAATGAGTCCATTACTGATACACCTGTTAATTAAAAAAAAAAATTTAAATATTTTTATACATATGCCTACTACATGAAATTGGATATTATTCATTTTCCCATTTGGAAAGTACCCGAAGAAAGCGATGCCTGACATCTGATGCTCTCCTGGTGGTGCTCTGTTTTGAGATGCCTTTCTAAGTAGTCTTTGCGGTATGTGACTGCAGCAACCTCCACAAATGCCCTCTTATTTGCACCTTTCTTGGGTGCAGGCTTGTGCTGCCTACAAAGTCTGCAGAACATCCCTTAAATAATATAAAATACCATTAATATAATTAGCTAAATTAAACATGTACAATTGTGTAAAAAGAAAAATAGATTAATAAATAAAGCAATATGCTGAGTACCATGCTGGTTTTGGTACAGCCATGGTTTAAACTGGGGCATGGTTAACCATTCTGGATTGAATCCAGTGCCCCTGTGTCCTCCAGCTCTCCTCCTTGCCACCTCTACCAGGAACAGAAGGATCGAAATTACTTTCCCTACTCTTATTTTTTAAAGTTAAAATCTACACTAATCTGTTTCCACCTAACCTGTTGTTACAGCAACATTTTGTGTGCTGTCCTGCTGGCCTCCATCCTCCTGTATCTCTCCTGAACAGCCCGGCCCCTGAGAAGCACTGGGTTTTTCAGCACTGTTTGATGCCTAGGAACATTCGAAATAAATGTATGATATATTTAATGAACATTTACTAGCCACAGCCACAGACTGTTCATCTTAATTTCAGACTAAGCTAACTACCTCCTCAAGCTGCTCCGTCTCATCTGGGCGAGGCCTTTTTTTGCGCAGAAAAAACTTTTCAATACTCATCTGGATTAAAGCAACAAACATTCAGAGTCAGAATAAAATAATATTAAGAATATAATGTAATAAATGTTTTATATTCTTCTTGATATGGGTATTGACTATCTAAACTATGACCGAATTTCATCTTAGCGTTCGCTGCGTTACCAACGACGTTGTCTATGATGACGGGTGCGGGATGTTCAATATAAATAACGTTGAGTTCATAAAGCTAATATTACCTTTTCTGTGTTACCAAAAATTTTGGGCAGGTGTGTTGGACCACAGTATATCATACTAACCTTTGGTAAACTGCAAATGTCGCCGACCGTCTTCTCGGTGCCAAATGTATTTTTCCATTGACCTCAAGCATTGCGCGTGCACAGGAGGAGCGGGCGAATCAGCCGTCAGTGAGTGTGCATGAAACTCCGCGTTTACGTGCGGACACATCTGTTCCGCATAGATGTGGAAGAACAGCTCAATCGGAATAGAAAAGTATCATATATATACGCCTCAATCGGAATACAAATTCTCTGTTCGGAATATAATTCTATGCGGAATAGAAGAGGTGGTGTAGTCCGCAATAAACACTTATTCCGATTAGTTTGGGGTCTAACTTAGAGCAGTTGCAGTAGTTCGCAATTGGTCCACTCCGTCTGTACTTTAATGCACACCGAACTTTACCGCTGTCAAGGAAAGTGGATTTATTGCCTGATTCACGTCTTTTTTCGTTATTTTCACTCCGTAGTAGTTACAGTAGTCCGGTAACTTATCAACGCCCCAGCGTGTCCGGTTGCTAAGCGACGGGTGACATCGGTGGGTTCACGTGTTCGAGGATCGTCGCTCTCGCTCTGTCTCCGTCTGTGTGTTTGTGTGTGTGTGTCTGTGCGTGTTTGTGTGTGTGTGTGTGTGTGTGTGTGTGTGTGTGTGTGTGTGTGTGTGTGAACGAGAATGACAGGGAGAACGAGTGCTATGCGGAGATGAATGAACGGAACGATTTTTATATTTCCAAATCGCGTTATAAAAAAAAAAAGAGACAGAATCAATTCGTGGCGCTCGATGTTGATTCTGTGGCGCCGCGCCACACAATGGTCTATGTATGGGAAACACCACAAATTGAAGGGTGCGATCTTATTGCTGTTGCTATTACAAAAAGCAAAGGTGAAATTGGTGAGCCTTGTCTCGTGCCTCGAAAGAGCTTAAACGGTTGAGAAATCAAATTATTAGCAGAATTTCAACCGAACCCAAAACGCCTAAGCACCTCTAGTAGAAAGGGCCATTCGACTCTGTCAGGGGCCCCTTCGCATACGTGAACTACGTTGAGAACTCTCCTCACATTGTGGAACCACTGACGATTTTTAATAAAGCCATTTTGGTCTGCGTGTATCGTGGGAGGCAGGGCGCTCTCAAGTCTCACAGCCAAGGCTTTAGCGATGATCTTTGTGTCAGAGTTCAAAAGTGAGATTGGTCTGTGGGAGCCACATTCTGTTGGCGGTTTACCTGGCTTTAAAATAAGCGCGATCAAGGCACTTTGTAGCGAAGGGGGAAGGTAACCCCGTTCAAAGGATTCTGCGTACATATCTAACAATGGGGCTATTCATTTTTTTTTCTTAAATAATTTGTAAATGTCTATTGGGAGCCCATCGGGGCCTGGTGCCTTTCATGTTAAGAATGGCATTAGAAACATCCTCTGAGTTCAGATCTTTATCTAGCTCAAGTTTTGTATCTTCGGGGATACGGGGAATGTCCAGTCTATCTAGGAAACTGTTCCGATTTCCCAAATTTATTGGATAGTCTGATTATAGAACGAAACAAAAGTATTGTTAATTTCCAATGGATCTGTAGTTATTTCCCCCTGTTCATTCCTAATTCCTATGTTTTTTTTATTTGCCAGGCTAACAATTTACCGTGTTTTTCGCCCTGGTCGTAAAAGGTTCTCAGCTTTTAGTGTGGAGAGCTCCTCATATTCAGCTTTAAGTGCAAATAATTCTTGTTATCAATGCTACTCACTCACTCTCTCTAACTCTCTGATTTTTGAGTCCAACTCGTTCATTTTCTGTTTGAATTTATTCAATTTGGAACTAGTGAAACTAATCATTTGCCCTCTAATGTATGCTTTAAAAGCCTCCCACCTGATGGCCGCAGATGTTTGGTCCGTATTTATTGCAAAGTAAATGTCTATGTGCTCCCCCACAACTTTTACGAAATCAGAATCCTGTAACCATTTAGGGTGTAAGCGCCAATTAGAGGAACCTTTGGTTAATTGCGAATCGTTATAAAATAGCGAGGTGGGGGCGCGATCTGATAAAACAATGCTATCGTATATGCAGTTAGTTATATTGGGTAGTAGAGATTAGAAAATAATCTGTGCGAGAGTAGGTTTTAAATGATGAGGAGTAACGTGAGTATTCCATTTTATTGGGGTTTTGAATCCTCCAAGGGTCGCAGAGGTTCAGATCTTTTATGAACTGTTTCTACTTTGAGAACGAGAGGTGTCCAACCCAGATGAACGATCAAGCCTTGGGTCATCAATACTTTACCTGAAAGGGAGGCAATCAGTAAAAATAAGTTGTCAAAAAATGAGGGATTGTCATCATTTGGTCCATAGATATTATTATATTCCTTTATTGATCCCCATGGGGGAAATTCAAGTGTTGCAGCAGCTCAACTACACAGACACAGACAATAAATACACATACTATACAACAAAATAAAGATAGAACAGGAATAAAAATATACAGTATATCCACATGGGCGGCGGCGCCTGGTCAGCATGTTGACAGACTGCGGTCTCCGCTGTTGTTATACAGTCTGATGGCAGTGGGCACAAATGAGCGTCTGAAGCGCTCCGTCCTGCTCTTTGGCAGAATCAGCCGATGAAAGAGCTGCCCAGCTGCCACAGCTCCTCATGGAGAGGGTGAGAGGGATTGTCCAGGATGGCTCCGAGTTTGGCCTTCATCCTCCTCTCACCCACTGACTCCAGACTGTCCAGCTCCAGACCCACCACAGAGCTGGCTTTCCTCACCAGCTTGTTAAGTTTGTTGGCATCTCCAGTCCTAATGCCACCACCCCAGCACGCTACAGCGAAGAAGAGGGCGCTGGCTACCACACAGACTGGTAGAATGCCTTGAGCAGTTTATTGCACACATTGAAGGACCTCAGCCTCCTCAGGAAGAACAGACTGCTCTGTCCTTTCCTGTAGAGGGCATCAGTGTTGTGTGTCCAGTCCAGTTTATTGTTTATCTGCACCACAAGCTCCTCGGTCTTGCTGATGTTGAGCTTCAGGTGGTTGTTGCTGCACCATATTAACCAAATTAATGTCCTATCTCACCAAATATCTACCAGCTGTATCAAAAATAGTATTATTCGCTTGAAATGGCACAGACTTGCATTTAAACTGTGTTAACGCCAGAGGGGTTATTAACACCATAACCCCTCTGGCGTGAGAGGAGAAACGAGATGCTAACACCTGGCCCGGCCATCTCCTTCGCACCTTCGGTAAGTCCTCTCTGAGTAGATGAGTCTCTTGGATAAAAGCAATAGATGAATCGAGCTGCTTTAGCCTAGTAATAACCATCCCCCTTACATTCCAAGAAGTGAACTTTAGATTTTTGTTTGTAGTAATCTTAAACTAATGTTAAACCAGATATCGTCTGCTCTATATCGTTGCGGAATTACAGTGCGCCATTGTACAAAAGTTATATTGTAAAAACACAGACGTACATGAAAAAAAAAGAAATTCTGCCATAAACAAATCCCCTTAGCCATCAACACGAACAGGACAGCCTCACGTACCCTCCCCTTACATTGGGATGTAGTTAAGTGCACAAACTGATCCAGTGCAAGCAAGGGAGCAGTTAAACCAAACTAAACAACATCAAAAGGAGACTTCTGTGTCTCCTGGCAAAAAAATAAAAAGGGCTAGTTTTCACGGCCAAACAATTGTGAAGTATCCTCTCTAACAGTGTAAGTCTAGCGCTTCAAAGACAAGCTACCTCTCTCTGTTAATCTAAATGAAAAATATCAGCCCTCGTGAGAAAAGCTAACATCATAATAACTAGGTATATGTGTATATTTACATCTGTAGGTTACGCCTATAGGCACCAGGCCAACCAATGTCACTTCTCACATGGCGCTTGACATTAATGGAAACCTCCACAGTTCCACGTTTAGCTCCTCTGCGCGTCTTCTGCGCGTTGCGTGTCCCGAACGAAGCTCTCGGCGTCCGCTGGGGAGTCAAACTCGCGCGTTTGTCCATCAATCGTCAGACGGAGCCTGGCCGGGCACACTATTCCGTAGCGAATGTTCAGGGATCTCAGTTGTTGCTTTACCCCGTCGAAACGCCTCCTCTGCCGGTGCAGCTCCGCCGATGAGTCCGGGAAGAACGCGACCTCTCGTCCTCCGCGCAGAACTTTGCCCTTGGCCCCGGCTGCTCGCATTGCTCGGACTGTATCTCGAAAGCTCAAAAACTTCACAATAAGGACTCTCGGTGAGGAGGTTCGACCGGACTGGGCCCTCCGCGAGCGGTTCTCGAGCTCGTCCAAGCGGCGCTTCGGTCTCGCCTTTCTCTGAGTTGACTGCGTCCTCGACCTCGCTAATACGTTTCTCTGCCTCATCCACGCGACCGGAGAAGTCCCGCACATCCCTCTGAACGTCTTGAATTGCCTTCGGGTTTCCATCGATATCATTTCTTATCACGTCGAGCTTTTGAACGACATCCACGTTATGAACCGTTTCGGCAGTCGCCCCTTCTGCCTGGAGGGTGACGTTAGGGCGATTTCCGCAATGTTTACATTCGAACCGGCGTACCTACGGAAACTGCATAAACGATTAGGCATATCTGCCGGCTAATTCAAAATGATCCGTGGGTATTTATTGATGTAATAACGTGTTTTGGACTAAATATTTTACTGGATTGGATCGTCCGGACCTTTGCCAATGTAACGAGACCGTTTCTGTCTGAATGTTATCGATCTGTGGATTGCCACGAGGCTTCGTAGGCGAGTCGCCGCCGCAAGTTTGTAATTGTTTGTTTGACGTGCCTCGGCGCGGTTCGTCGATCCGCGCCCGGTTCCGCTTTGCAGAGGCGTTCTCGAGTACAATTCACGTGCGCAAAAAAAAATCGTATTTTTTACAGGGAATCGCTGGCAGCTGTGGTTACCAGAGAATTCCTGTAAAAAATACAGCAGCACAGTAGATAACTTAACCAACGAAATATGTAAATTGATTTACAGTGAAATAAATCACGGCTGAATCACATTAAAAAACTGTTTATTCTACAAAAATGTTTTGTTAATTTTGCATTACAGTGTTGTATATAAAAAGAATATTTCCTGTATTTTTTACATGCAATAATTGCTTATGCATAAATAAATGGTCAATTTAACAGGGAAATATCATACAAAAAACAAATTTAAACTGGTAGAACAGCAGTAAAACTTTGTATTTTAAATGGTGCTGTTCTGTATATTATACATAAAATCTATTTATAATATGCTGTATTTTTATGTTTTAATAATCAAGTTATAATGTAAAATTTACTTATACACCTGTAAAATTATTACCAATACTCCTACTGCAAAACATGCAAAATTACATTTTGAGAAAAGACAAGAGAGGAAAATATCCCTTTTGGGAAATTTATTTACCAGCCATCGGCAATAAACAATTGGATGATTTTTTTTTCCAACATATACAAAATGGAAACAAGCAGGTGTCAGATAAAAATTACATAGTGCACCTGTACATATTGCAAGACTTTAAAACAGAAATGACATATTTTGCCTTAATAACAATAATAAAAATTGTGGATTTAACAAAGCGAAACCTAACAGTACCTCTTCTCAAACAAACAGAGTCCACATTTAGGCTTAAATCCCTCTAAAACGTGGCCTAATGTGCCGAAAATGATCAGTGCCTTATAGCACTGGAAGTGTCCCGACTAACACACTGGGAGTGTGTGTGTGTGTGTGTGTGTGTGTGTGTGTGTGTGTGTGTGTGTGTGTGTGTGTGTGTGTGTGTGTGTGTGTGTGTGTGTGTGTGTGTGTGTGTGTGTGTGTATTAACTTGAGATAGCTACATAATATATTTATGTTTCGGAATCGTCCCCATACAATATGCACCCTGCTGTATAGGATGTCACCACGTCCGTGCCCGTGGGACATAGAACACATCGGGGGAAAACCACCTGTAAGGAAACAAACCTAAACAAGCCATCTAGAAACACAGCAGTAAGACAGTTCTTCACCGTAAAAAACAACAACCTGGAACATAACTACAAAGCAATAACACAATGAAAAAAGCATGTGGCGGACCCTCTACCAGGAAAAGTTACAGTGTGCCTTAATTACCATAATACACATTTTGGATTAACAAAGCGAAAACTAAAAGTACCTCTTCTCAAACAAACAGTCAGAGTCCACATAGAGTCCATATTTAGGCTTGACGCCACTCGTGATCGGAGAGATCCTGTATCAGGGTGAGGACTCGAGGGTTCAGGTTGAGACGACGCTTGCTGTTTTTACTCTCTACTTTGGTTCCTTTTTCTGGGTTTATCGAGAAGAAACACCTGTAAAAAAAAAAGCATATTAAAGCATATTAAGCATTTTAATTGATCATTTAAAAAAAGAAGTACAAGAAGAACCAAGACCAAGACTCAGGCCACACCTATAGAGCCAAGGCCGAGGCAGACCCAGTTAGTTAAAGTCTGGATTAAAAAGGAGAATGCGTGCCGTTTTTAACCCATAGCCCTGTTACCGAGTGCTGTCAGTAGGAAAAAATATCGAGAACATTTGGCACAATATTGACAGAGTATCAGAACGGCAGCTAAAGCAAACCTATGGGGGCAAGCAAACCAAAAGTAAAACTTAATGGAGCTTGGCCCAATAGGTTTGCTTTAGCTGTCGTTCTGATACTCTGTAAATATTGAGCCAAATGTTCACGTTATTTTTCCTACTGCAGCACTTGTAGCCTCAAATCAACAGGGCTATTGATTACAAATGGCCGGCATTCTCCTTTAAGACGGGAACCTCTGAGCCAGACTCCAGGTCCCACAGTCTCAGGTCTGAGAAATTAGTAAGCCATGATTACTCACCTTTGAAGGAACTCCAGAGTTGAAGCCAGCTCAGATGGATAATGGATGTTGAAAATGTAGTAGCTCCCGAACATGAGGCACAATGCAGAAATGAAGGAGGAGATGTTTGTGTTGACGAGGTTCCGATCCAGACTCAGCATGTACCTTGTTGAGGAATAGCAGGACTGTCCTATGAACAAATTATTTAACAGGTTTTATTAACAAGCACTGCACTCACATGACAACATTTATAATTTATAAACAGTGTAATTAAAAAAAAGAGATATGAAACAGACTTACCACAGACAATGACAGTGGGTGTCAGAGGCACTTGTTCCAGTTGGACCTCTTCTGCCAGACATGTATCTTCTACATGGAAGAACATGGACTCCTCCTTCTCATCAAAGTAGCTGAGCAGATAGATTTGTCCAAAATAAGTTTTATGAAAGTAGTACAAAGTAGTCCGGTAGTCCGAAGATTTCTGATGCGTTCTCCACTCTGCAGACGCGGCGGCGCTACTACTGGCTCGTTGGTGACGTCAGCTGAAGCCGTGAACGAGGAGCTCGTGCTTCTCCTCCCGCCCTAACGTCATTATCCAATCAGAGACGAGCTGCACACTTTTAAATTCAAAGTTAGGCGGACTCAGTGCTCATTTATCAAACTTGCGAAAAAAAAAACAGGTGCAGTTCCTCCGTAAATGACCCAATATTCATGGATGTTTTTATCTGGCTCACCAATCTCACTCACCAAATCTCAATATCACCAATATAAAACCTGCATCATGAAGCTCAGCACCAGATTGGCTACAAATAGCCATGATAAAAAAAAAACATTGGAATTATAATTGTATATTTTTATATATCCTATAAATAGATAGGCAACCTCGAGGTTCACAATGACATTTTTTTCACAGTGAGAATTTTTATTAGGCCTATCTCAATTTGCATAGTTTCATCAAGATCATGTTAAAAGTACAGCATAGACTTGTATATATGATTACATATATGTTTTGTATTTTTAAATCAACTGGCTAAAACTGTAGTTTCTACAATATTTGCATGTCAAATTAACATAATTGTTTTGTTAAGAGTATTACAGTATTTCGCTGTTTTTGTTACCAATATTTGTAGTTTTAACAAATAAATTTGATTATAATCACATATTGTTATTGTAAATATAACAAAAACATTTTGTTTAATAGTTTACAAAAGTTCACTGTGATTTAAACGAAAAATATATATTTTTGGGTTTACTATACTCTTCTGTAGGGATTTTACATAGTTTTTATGTAAATTTTACAACCATTTTTTACAGTGAAGCCAAATTACAGTACTGTATGTCGACACTCCCGCGCACTGGCTTCTTCACTTGCATGCAAATGTATTTTAGTCGCACAGACCTTCATCGGGTTATTTTACACGGAAGCGAGGATCAGCGAAGGAGTCATCCATGCAGCGGAAACATTCCCGAGCCGTAGCTCGCGCCGGTAGCTCTCCACAAAACGGTACGTCTTTGTGCAAACTACTGTCCTAGCGACGGCGAGCAAAAAACAGCAGCAGCGCAGCATTGGTGACGTCAGTGGACCCGTCTAGTTGCAAAGAGACTACTTTTGATTCTTTCCAGAAGCTGACGCCGTACGTCTGAGGCCACGTCCCGATACGGCGACTCACAGTGTCGTTTGAGAGCGGGATGGTCGGCAGCTTCTTCTCCAATCGTCTCACGGCACATATCCACAGCGGCAGTCGGAACCAACTCCTCCGCTACGGTGAACGGTTTCTTACTTTGTGCCACACGTCTGGCTGCGAGGTAGCTGGCTTTCAAAGCACATTTGGAGTTGCCGGTCAGTGACACGATAGACCTTTTCTGCATCTGTAGTCCATTTTCCTTTCTCTTGAAAAATTCCACCGGCTTTCCCACGAGCGTTGCATGTTTGGTCTCCAGATGGCGCTGTAGTTTCGAAGGCTTCGGCGCTTCGTTGGAAAGCGTCAGCCCACACTCCACACGCTGGGCTCTCGGCTCTGCCTCGTTACCTCCGTTCACAAAGCCGTACTTAATGAAGTCAGAATAGTCATTTTTTAGTTTAAAATACTTCTCCATAACTTTCGCGGCTGACACATTACCGCCACCAAGTGGTGGGAAGCTATATTGCATCTAATGGATAACAGTAATATCTCCGGTGTCTTCAATTGATAACCTTTTGCGATCCCGCGGCCCTGTCGTTAAGAATCACTGTGCATCACGTGCATCTGCGCAATATAATAGCCCATGATTACCGAAAATATATACTGATATCGGCACAAGAAGGCAATTAAACACAAAAGGCAATTCAGGGAAAATTATCTTTATTAAACATCCCAGATCATGTACCAAAAATAAAGCAAAGGCTCAAAACAATAGCCTACAAACAGTGGGCACGGCGCAATTGCGCATTAGGCAAAAAAAAAAAAAAGAAATCCAATAAATAGAAATAAATGTGCACAATAATAAAAGGGAACCATGAAAGTTCGTTATTTAGCAATAAACTGAAACGAAATAAAGTGCATAACAATAACAAGGAAGGCTCACTCAGAACAAATACAAAAATAAATAAATAAAATGCCCAAATCTACAAGTATTTATCAAATAAATGTGCAAAGCTATTAAAATGTTATTAATGTCCAAAACGAACTAATGTAAAAACAGTGAAATTAACAAATGGCTACTCACTCACAGAGAGTACAATCAGTGTCCACTGTCCACAAACTATCCACACTTTTTTGTGTTGTGTGCGAGAAACACAAGCATATCCACGTTCTCTGGAAGGAGACAGCTTCTTGATTTGTTGACAATAAATCCTGCCTTGGAGAAAATGCGTTCAGAAGGCGTGGATGTTGCAGGGATACAGAGCAGTTGCTTTGCTGCTCGGGTATCTGTCTTGGTTTCTTTTCCACCACCCCAATGGTCCAGAGTCAACTTTGGTTTTGTCCTGAAGATAGTTTTTCATTTCTTCTATGCTTCTCCCACCTGATTCTGTAGTTCTTCCTCGGTTTTCTGTTTTTTTGACACATGTTGCTCCTCACCTCCAGGTTCACCTGTGGCTGCGCTGCGTGCACTCAGTCGGTCTGCCAGCTGTGCAACTTCTGTATAGGCCTCGTCTCGTTTGGCATCATCCAGAAAAGCTTAAAATGCTTAAAACGAGGGTCTACTACTGCAGCTTTAATGTATACACTCATCATTCTTCGACCAGCTTGCTTTTCATTTTTTGGTAATGGGGCTGTCATTATCCGTGATGGTCAGGTGACGTTTCTTTAAGTTTGCCAGCATGGGTAGCGTTGCAGACAGGGACGCGTTGTCCTCTTCAGACAGCAGCTCCGTCAGGGTTATCATAGGTTTCAGCACGTTTAATGTCCTCTACCGCATTCCAGCGTGTTGTAGTGAGGTCCAGTGTACTGCTCTCGCTCTTGTTGGTAAAGTTTGGGTCAGACAGCACTGCGGTAATGGGCCAGCGTTGCTCCAGCAGTCGCTCCAACATTGAAAATGTTGAGTTCCAACGTGTGGACACATCCTGAATAAGTTCATGCTGAGGGACATTTTGCTGCTCCTGCTTCTGTTTTAGCCCAGTTTTTGCTTTGTGCCCCTTTTTAAAATGTGTCACAAGATGACCTCGTCAGATGACGTTTACTACTTTTTACTAATTTTTACTGGCTTTAATTTGGCCTAATTTAATTTACTACCTTTTACTACCTTTTAAAACCCGCGGCAGCCATGGTGAGAGAACTTGGGGCGATTGAACACCAGACGTGCTGCAGCTTTCTGGACGAGCTCCAGAGGTCTGATGGCCGACGCCGGGGCTCCGGCAAGTAGTGAGTTGCAGTAGTCCAGGCGGGAGATGACCAGAGCCTGGATGAGCACCTGCGCCGTCTCCTCAGTGAGGAAGGGGCGAATCCTCCTGATGTTGTAGAGGAGGAATCTGCAGGAGCGTGTGACCGATGCAATGTTTGCTGAGAACGATTCCCAGATTCCTCACAGTCCGAGTTGGCGTCGCCACGGCATCATCGATGGTGATGGACAGGTCTCGGTGCGGGCAACCCTTCCCCGGGAGGAAGAGTAGCTCGGTTTTGTCCAGGTTCAGCTTCAGGTGGTGTGTCGCCATCCACTTCGAGATGTCAGCCAAGCACGCAGCAATGCGTGCCTCCACTTGGGTGTCACCGGGAGGAAATGACAAGACCAGCTGGGTGTCATCGGCATAACAATGGTAGGAGAAGTCATGGGAGCGAATAACAGAACCCAGAGATGTTGTGTAGAGCGAGAAGAGAAGGGGGCCCAGAACTGAACCTTGTGGAACCCCCGTAGTCAGCGTGCGTGGTTCCGACACGGCCCCCCTCCATGTCACCCGGTAGGATCGGCCTGTCAGGTAGGATGCAAGCAGGGAGAGTGCAGAGCCTGAGACGCCCATCCCCTCGAGGGTGGAGAGGAGGATCTGGTGGTTCACCGTGTCAAACGCCGCTGACAGGTCCAGGAGAATCAGGACAGAGGAGAGAGAGTTCGCTCTCGCGGCGTGAAGCGACTCTGTCACCGCAAGGAGGGCCGTCTCTGACGAGTGACCCACCTTGAACCCGGACCGGTGGGGGTCCAAGAGGTTGTTCTGGCGGAGGTAGGAAGACAGTTGTTTAGAGACAGCGCGTTCAAGTGTTTTGGATAGAAAGGGTAGAAGAGAAACCGGTCTGAAGTTCTTGACATCAGAGGGGTCAAGTGATGGTTTTTTCAGAAGGGGGTGACTCTGGCAGTCTTGAAAGCCGAGGGAAAGCATCCCGAGACGAGAGATGTGTTGATGAGGTGGGTGAGGAAAGGAAGGAGTTCAGTGGCAATAGACTGAAGAAGAGGGGAGGGGATCGGGTCAAGGGAGCACGTGGTGGGGCGGTTAGATGTAACAAGGTCAAGGACCTCGTTAGGGGAGAGGGGAGCAAAATAGGGTAAGATGGGGTGTGGGGAGGGAAGGGGAAGAGCTGTAGAGGGTAGAGAGGGAGAGGGGGCTGAGAGAAGGAGGATCTGATATCGTTTACCTTCTTGTCAAAGAAGTTGGCGAAATCATCAGGGAGAAGGGAGGAAGTAGGAGGAGGGGGTGGGGGTTGGAGGAGTGAAGAGAAAGTTTCAAAGAGTTTTTTAGGATTGGAAGCAGAGGTTAGGATTTTCGAGCGGAAAAAAGCCGCTTTAGCAGTAGCTAGAGAGGAGGAAAAAGTGGAAAGGAGAGATTGGAAGTTAAGAAGGTCCTCCGGGAGTTTGCCTGTTCTCCATTTACGCTCAGCCGCTCTTAGGCTCCGTCTATCAGTACGCACTGAGTCCGACAGCCACGGGGCAGGAGGAGTTGGCCGTGCAGGCCTGGAGGTGAAGGGACAGAGGTTGTCCAAAGAGGAGGAAAGGGTGGAGAGGAGAAGATCAGTAGCAGTATCGGGGGATAGAAGAGAGAAGGATTCAGGGTCAGGGAGGGCAGAGGTAACGGAAGAGGAAAGATCAGCGGGGAGAGGGAGCGGAGGTGACTACGGGTAGAAACCATGTGGGTAGGTGGAGGAAGTAAGGGGGAGAGGAGAGGGAGAGGGAGTAGGACATGAAGTAGTGGTCCGAGAGCTGGAGGGGAGTGACAGAGAGGTTAGCGGTAGAACAGTTTCTAGTGAAGATAAGATCCAGCTGGTTGCCGGCCTTGTGGGTAGGAGGAGAGGGAGAGCGATAGAGGTCAAAGGAGGAGAGGAAGGAAAGCAGCGGTTCTAACTTATCAGTCTGGATGTTGAAGTCGCCGAGCACGATGAGCGCGGAGCCATCGTCATGGAAGTGCGAGACTAGTGTGTCAAGCTCCTCCAGGAACTCGCCAAGAGGGCCCGGTGGGCGGTACACAACAGCAATGGTGAGCTTGACTGGATAAGTGACAGTAACAGCATGAAATTCAAAAGAGGATGGGGAGAACTGTGGAACAGAGACAAGAGAGTATTTCCATTTTGGGGAAATTAGCAGGCCAGTGCCACCACCTCGCCTCGCAGCTCTGGGAGTGTGAGAGAAGGAGTACACATCTGACAGAGCTGCGGGTGTGGTGGTGTTTTCTGGTGTGATCCAGGTCTCAGTTAGAGCAAGAAAGTTGAGGGAGAGCAAGGATGCATAGCCTGAGATGAACTCAGCTTTCGGCACTGCCGACTGGCAGTTCCAAAGCCCCCCCGACACCACTTGCTCACCATGGGCTGAGAGGGTGGGATAGATGAGGTTAGTGGGGTCGCGGCGCCTGGGAGTGACCCACTGTCTACGTGACCGCCGGACAGAGGAACAGACAGAAATAGCCGCGTTGTCACATACAACAGACACTCTCTTTTCTTCTGGAATTTTAAAGGCATCAGCAACTTCAGATAGTCGCGCAGCGATGTTTCTTCCTGTGTGCGCCTCTTGTATTTGTTTTGTCTCAAGCACAAGACTCTGTGCTTTCCAGTCTCCATCAATGAAATGGGCAGTCACTGTCATATATGACTCCATTCGAAGAGACGTCCACATATCTGTGGTCAAGCTCAGTGCCTCGCTGTGTCGTATTAGCTCTGAAACTTTCTCTTTGAGTCCCTCGTATTTTGCGGTTAGCGCATGCGTGATTGTCTGGCGCGCTGGCACTGAATATCCAGGTTCCAAAACTTTTAACAGGTTCTTAAAACCTTGGCCTTCCACGACACCAATGGGCCTCATATCCTGAGCAATAAAATTGACAATTCCTTCTGTGATATCATGTTTGCGTTTGGATGATAGAGGAACATCCAGCGTGGATTAACATCCAGCGTGGATTATTAGACTAAAATATTGAAATATGTTTAATATGATATTAATAGGCTATAATATTGAAATATTACCGTTTTTAGACGATACGCCATGTTTGTAGTCGAGCTGTGGACAGCTGGATCGGCTCCAGCACCCCCATGCAACCCTATGCAAACTGTATTACCGTTTTTAGCAAATTTTGTACATTGATATGAAACTTTTTTTTTTCCCGCCATCTATTTTGGAAAAATTCTGCCACACTGCCGATGTCTTTGACATGGATGGTAGAGGAGGACGACTCAAATGAAACTTAAATGAAAAGCTCAAAATAAAAATAAATATTCAGCAATTAAACCACCGGACGTTGAATAACATGGACCTTCTTCAATCTACCTGTCTCTAGTGGGTTGGGCTGTTTTCTGTGAAACAGGGCTCTGAAAACACCCCCATTAGCACTTGGTACTTTCCTCCTGATGACGACTTTATGAAATTAACGCGGCAAAAAATCGACCAATCAGAATTTTCCTATTCAGACCAGTCGACTAGGACTTTACAGCCCTAACCGCCACGCAGGCCTAGGGGTCCCACATAATTAATAATAATAATAATTAAGCCTTTATTAGTCCCACAATGGGGAAATTACGTCTCTGCATTTAACCCATCCCGGAGGAGCAGTGTTAGGCGTCTTGCTCAAGGACACCTCGACACGTTGCCGGTAGAGGGGTTTGAACCACCAACCTTGTGGTTACGGGACAAGCGCTCTACCTCATGTGCCACAGCCGCATCAGCCCCCCCGAGGAAACTTTCAGCGCCCAGCTCACCCCAGTAGCAGCCATCGGCCCCAGCGCCCGGCTACCAATGCAACCCTAACCCCCCCAAGCCTTCAGAGGCCGGGGGCCAGGAAGCGATGTCTCCGGGCCGGCCGTCGGTTATTTCTCACAGCGGCTACTGGAGAGCTCGTGGTTCGGACCCCAAAACGACCATCGTCTGAGACTCTATGCCAGGAGCTGGGGGTTCTACTCAACCTACTTGTAAAGAAGAGAGGCGGCGGGCCGCGCCCGGTCCTGGATCCGAGGAGAGCGGTTCACGTCTGTCGATTTGAAGGGTGCCTATTTCCGTATTCCCGCTGTGCCTCACCGCGGACAGTTTCTCCGTTCAATGCCGTCGCTTTCAGTTCAGGGCGCTTCCATTCAGATGCCATCCCGACTTCAGGTGGCGCAGAACACGGCTCGGTCTCGGGGTGAACGCGGAGAAGAGCTCTCCGAGCCACTCTCCTTCGTCGGCGCGGGCCCGGATGCAGTCGCCACGAGGGCCCGCCGACGACATCCTCCGCAGCCGTCCCTTATTCCGAGGGGGCAGGCGGTCGCCCTGCGTCCTCTTTCTTCGCCTCTTGAGCAAACTGACAGCTGCCTCGCCGCCCGCTCTGGTTCTCCCTGATGGAGAAGACCGGTCCTCTGGGCCAAGACGGCCAGAAGGTCTTCTTTGTGCATTTCCACCGTTTGAACGCTTCTCGGAGTACTTCAACAGGGCCGCAGACTCGGTTCTCCCGCTTCTCGCGGCGCCCGTGCTTGCCGTTCTCGAGTTCCTCTTAGATAGGGGCCGGTCTCGCTCGACCCCGAAGGCGTACGCGCGCTAGGATCGGCGATAACGCCGATCGAGGTGGCTGTCGGCCAAGACGGCCTTTCTCCTTGCCGTCAACGGGCGCGGACGAGCTACACCCCATGTCGGTGAGCGAACCGTGTCTGAGGACGGCCTTTCTGACACGCTCGTATGTCAATCGGGCCCATCCGGCTTGCGCAGTTTGCCCCTCCCCCGCTAGGCCCTCGTGGAAGCCACACCTGCGTCGGTGGAGCGGCGCGGTCTCTCCAACGGCGTGTCTGCTGGACAGCGGAGACCATCGACCGCGCGTACAGGGCGCCGCGCGTCTTTCCTCGGCTGTACGGTACGTACTTGGATTCCTCGTATGTCAATTGGCCCAAGGATGAATTGGAACCGTGGCTTGCTTTCCTTTTACGATCCCAGGGTTTTACGAGCATTGGAATTCCCGAGGATCAAAGTCAAAGAAACCTTTACTTGATATTTTAGTTCTGGTCGTAGTAAGTCGTTCTATCTTATAATCTGTATTAAAACATCCGAGTTTATAAAGTTACGGATAGTTAACTTTGCGATAGCTAACTCTGTCTGCCGTACGATCTCATCTCAACCGCAGCGGACACTGACGAGTGCTGAAACGTTGAGGTAATTGTTTATTTCATTCATTCGGTCTGTAATTGTACAGGTTTTATTCAGCGATTCGAATCAAACTATTTGGTATCGTCGCACAGCTGAGATAGCACCCGAGTTAAAAAGACTTTTGAAGTTACTAATTAGAATTGGCTAAAGGAAATAGAACCCCTTTCTCAAGAAGACTTCAGAGGACTGCTGTCAGGGACCTCTCTGCAGGCCTAAGAAGTGCCTTCCTCCACGTGGTTTCTTAAATACTATGAATGCGATCGATTGACTTTGAATACCGCGCACCAGATCTCTCCCTGACGCCTCTGCCGGTATATCTGCGGAAAGATCGATTCCAGCAACCCATGCTGCTACAAAGGGGGAAGAGATGACTCATCCTTGTGCTGAGAGAGAGAGAGAGAGAGAGATGAAGACGAGGAAGAACGGTTCGAGTGGAACGGAAGCGCGCGATTCAAGAAACCGCAATTGTCGGAGCAGGCGCCGAGGCCTTCGGAGGAACCTCCGATCTTCCGATACCATTTCCGGACGCGAACGAGTTTGACGTTTAAGTCGCGTCGCAAATAAAACAACCTCGGATTTAACTTAAAGCAATACGAAGATGCTTCGCGCTCTTCCCGGTGCTTCTCGGCTGCTGAACGGGTGTCTAAATGTTTGGAACTAAATTGAACATCAAACGGATTAATCGGTCAACGATGCGAGTCGCCGATTCTACCCGGTCGCGTTCAAACCTTTTCATTTAGTTGCGGTTCGTCGTTCCATCTTTCCCTTCAGTCGTCTGTTTATTTTACGTTTAGCAGTTCGGCGATGTAGTTTGTCTAATACATATTTCATTCATAAAAATGATTTCTGAACGATTTGCGCGCGCGCTTGACGAAACTCTGCAGCAACCCCGAGATATAATCGATTAATATCCCATTTTTAAGTTTTACTTGTTTTTCCAAAATTACATTACATTACAGTCATTTAGCAGATGCTTTTATCCAAAGCAAGAACTTAAAGGAAGTGAATGAAGAAGATAGGTATTCAAGAGAACCACTAGTGTTACGGATTTAAAGTTTAACTGGAGCCACAAACCACCAGGAAACAAGGTTGGCAGTCATTTATGCCGTTTATTTTGCCAGGAAGTTATTTTGAAGGTTATTGCAAATCACGGTTCTACATGAAGAAAAAAGAGATTACAACATCTTGCTCAAATCATAATCTTACAAACAAATTAGATTCTAAGATGATCCGTTCCTCATCCGTTTAATATGTCATAAATCCAATAATAGAAATAAATTGCTACTTACATTGAAGGTTTCAAAAGACACATGGAACACAGACACTATCATGGTGAAGGTGTTTGGAGACAAAGAGGAGGAAGTCCTCACCTACCGAGATATATTTATAACATGGGAGGTTTACTTGTTTTTCCAAAAGTGAATTGATTACATCTTTAGGATGCCTTTGTCCAAGGAGGGAAGTGTATGCCTGCAGTTTCAAAGAACCACTAGTCACCAGAAGTCATAAGCATCTCCTTTCTTAAACAAGCATCTTAAAGCATAAACCAGAGGCAAATTACTACGAAAACAATACTTGCAACAGACTAATACGAATACAATAAGTGCTACAAACTACTACGAATAGGATAAGCGCAGTAAACAAATACGAATTCAATAAGTGCAGCGAACTGATACGAATACAATAAGCGCAACAACTAATACGAATGCAATAAGTGCTACGAGGAAGGCTCGGGGTAGTACTTCTTGAAGAGGTGAGTTTTCAGCCCGCACCGAAAGACGGGCAGCGACTCTGCTGTCCTGACGTCAGCGGGGAGTTCGTTCCACCGCTGTGGGGCCAGGACGGAAAAAAGCTGCGACCGGGTGGCCACCTGGCCGCAGGGATCTCCGAGCGATGGGTTGCCCGAGGCAGCGGAGCGAAGCGGTTAGGCGGGGGCGTAGGGCTCGACCAAGGCCTGGAGATAGGAAGGAGCCGTTCCTTTCACCGCCCTGTGGGCTAGCATCAGAGTCTTAAACTGGACGCGAGCTCTTACGGGGAGCCAGCGTAGAGAAGGGAAGTCGTGTGGGAGAACTTGGGGCGATCGAACACCAGACGTGCTGCAGTTTTCCGGACGAGCTCCAGAGGTCTGACGGCCGACGCCGGGGCTCCGGCAAGTAGCGAGTTGGAAAATAGGGCGGCGTCCAACTTAAGTCCCGTGTCAAATTCCGTAAAGGTAAACTAACGGCGTCGAGCGGGAGTACCGTCGTGCTTTTGTAACGATTTAAGGGTTTCTAAATTCCAATTGAGTTATTTAAACTGGGTTAGGTAACCTGACGTTAATGATTTATTAAATCTGCTACCGGCAATGTCAAAGAAAGTCACAGTATGTGGAAATAGGAAATAGGATGAAATAAAGTTCGCCGCTTCTCAGCCTGTGACTTTAAATCTATGTTTAGTTGAATCCTTAAACTTAATTTGCTAATTATAGTTGTGTTATTTGCCTTTTGGTCTTGCCCTGACGCAGTGGCGAAGATTATTTTCGCTGTAGCCAGTAACCTACAGCCACCCTACAAAGAATTCACCAACCTGTATTGGACAGAGCTGCCCTGGAGTTTGCACTCCGAGACAGCATCCCTGGCTTAACTAACTCCCGTTGGATAGACGCTGGAGGCTGTGGACAGACATCACCACTCTTCACATGCTGGAATTCCTGTCTTCGCCGAGTGCTGTCATCCATTGCTAGGAGGTATCCCCCGGACAGGTGCGGTTAGCTTGTAGGCTGGGACCGCTGCCTCCTAGCCTGTTAGCCTGCTGGCTAGCTCACCAACAACTTGCTCTCCGTGCCTGAGGCGCCTGGATTCAACATAACTGGCATGGCATTAAAACTCCTTACTCGCAACTGCCACAGCTTCCGTGGATGTTCTGATGCCAAAGTACCTGATCTTGTGAATCGCCCACGCTACATACACAGAGGTTCCCGACGCAAGTTTGTTTACTCTGCGAGCACCATACCGTCACTTTGGACTGAATGACGCACTGGCGCATCCCTACTACGTCATCAGAACACTGTCGCTCACAGAACCAGTAGCAATCTCCGCCCTCTCAAAAAACACGCACTCTGCCCTCAAAAACAGAAGGATGTCAAATTTGCCTCCCTGAACATTCAGTCTCTCGCGAACAAAACACTCCTTTTAAATGACTTTATATCTGATCATGACGTTGACTTTTTATGTCTTAGTGAAACCTGGCACCGCAGTGGTGACTATCTCACATTTAAAGCAGGTGGCTCCTGCAGGCTACAAATATATCGAAAAAGCACGCAGCTCTGGTCGTGGTGGGGGGCTGGCAGTGTTCTATCGGGACACCTTCGGCCTGGCTGAACTGCAGGTCCCTGATTCACCATCTTTTGAATGTTTAGCTGCCAGATGTCTCACTCCAGAACCTCTGCTAATTGTCTCTATTTATAGACCTCCCAGAGCTAACTCAACTTTTATATCAAATTTCTCAAATCTCCTCACAACCCTGTGCCCCACCTTTTCCCGGCTGGTAATACTTGGTGATTTTAATATCCATGTGGATGCCCCCAAGTGCCCACTGGCCGTTGACTTTCTCAACCTCCTTGATTGCCTCCCGCTTACCCAGCATGTGAAAGGACCAACCCATAATCACGGACATACCCTTGATCTTGCCATTACTGGTGATGTCTCAGTTACCAACACCCATGTCCTGGAGCTAGGCATCTCTGACCACCGTGCAGTACTACTGGACACTATGACTACACCACCTGCCTCTAGCAGCAAGTGTTCCATCACCTTCCGTAAGATCAAGGACATTGATCATGCCCTGCTATCTTCCGCTCTCTCCTCTGCCCTGTCTGAGCCTGATGCTGCACTCTCGCTTGAAGAGCATGTGCTCCACTACAACAGCACCCTGCTTGATGGCCTTGACAGGTTTGCCCCTGAAAAAACGCGGCTGGTGTCCTTCCATCGCTCAGCCCCCTGGTTCACTGACCAGCTCAGAGCCCTAAAATCGGAGGGTCGGAAAATTGAGCGCAGATTTAGGCGAACTGGCTTAACTGTCCACCAACTGTCCCTCAGAGAACACATGAGAGCATATTCCTCTGCTCTGAGAGCTACCAGGTCATCATACTACTCCAATCTCATTGACTCTGGCCGTAGAAATCCCAGACACCTGTTCCCTACCATAAATCAGATGCTCAAGCCCTGTAGCTCCTCCACCACTACTCCCTCTTCTGATGACTGCAACCGCTTGGACTTCTTTAAAACAAAGGTCGAAAACATCAGGCACAACCTCACCCCCAACCAACCTGACCCTCCCCTTGATCATGCCCCCCATGATGACGTAGCCCTCGACCACTTTGCTGAGGTCACTCAAGCTGAGCTCTCCAGCATTGTTTTAAAAATGAACTCCTCCACCAGCTCTTTGGACCCCATCCCCACATCACTATTGAAAGAATGTCTCACAGCCATTGTCCCCAGTGCAACATACATAATAAACAGGTCCCTGTCTACTGGTCAAGTAGCCCCCTCCCTCAAACTGGCAGCCTAAAAAGCTTAAAAAGCACAATCTGGATCCTGAGGTCCTCTCCAACTACTGTCCCATCTCAAACCTGCCTTTCTTAGCGAAAGTCTTGGAAAAGGTTGTCACAATCCAGCTACATGGCCCGATGAGGTCCATGTCAATACGTTCAAATGGAACCTTCATTAGGCTTAACGGATTGCTGGCTGGTTAATCAACCGGCATTCAGGACAAGACACACACCACACATACATGTCCCTGAATGCTGGGCCAATAGATTCAGATTCCCAGCGGCTCTCAGCGGATCTTTAACCAGTGAGAAGTGTGGTTGTGTTTGCGCTGCCTCAGGATGAACCAAATTACCAATTTATTTTTTATCAACTCATCAAAGGCAAAGTGTTAAGTATCCTGGTTCCCCCTCCCCATCTGCAGTGTTGGATAACCTTGCGTTACCACCAAGAACCGTGCACATATCCCATGTCACGCTAGCCAGGAGTTAATCGCATCATGGTTTTTACCCTTATGTCCAATTTTCACTGGCACCACGGGGTACCTGTGAACATCCACATGGAAACACATTATATCAAGCCTTGTAGCCTCCAACAAAGCCCTGGGTCAAACCAAGCTCTGGAGGATTATAGACTGTGTGAAGCCCAAATCCAGCATTGCCTGATGTATATCCCCTGGAATTCTAACTGGAACGCTCTATGGTCCACCTGCACCGGGGAAAAGTGTCATTGGGCCGTCAACCTGGATCATCTGGCAGACCTCCCTATGGGGACACTCTCTGCGGAAGTGTCTGGGCTGCCCTCACATCCAACACTCCTGCCCCAAAGCCTGAAGAGCCCCCTGTGGGTTGAGTTCAGTGCTTGTAACGGCTGGACCCAGGGAAAACAGGGAGAATCAGATGGAGAATGGGATAAGGGTCTGACAGGTGTTTGGTGCTGAAGAGGGGCCAGGGGAATTAATCTTCTGCGGGGCGCGGGAATTGGACGGCCTGACGCAGATGGCCAAAACTGTTCCAGTACTCCAGCATCCAACTGTCACTTTTGGGCTCCCAAAAACGTTCATATGAATAAATTCCAGTACTGTATCCAGTCTATCGATCAAGCCAGACGAAACCTTCAAAAACTAAACTTCAAGCTTGTGTCACAGTCACGCCTGTTCACTATTCCTGCACTCTGTCTATTTCTCTCAGCTCACAGCCCAGCCCCCACTCTCTTACCACACTCTCCCTCACTCACCTGATCAGCCTCATGCAGTGCACCTGTCTGCCACACCCACCTCATCAGCACCATCCCTCTCACCTGCTCACTCTGCTGCACTACTCACCTCAGTATAAATACCCCAGTCTCACACACACTCACTGCCAGTTCGTTCTCCGCATTATGCCAGACCTTCCAGCGTTATTCCCCGGACTGATTTCCCGTTGCCGACCCCGCTTGTTTGGACTTCTCCTCCTTGCCTCTGCCCCGGTAACTGACTCAGCCTTCTGTCCCCGACCACGAGATTAGCCGTCGCTCCTTTTGGTTTTTGTCGGCCTGCTCCGCTGACGGATCAGCGCTCTCTAGAGTGGAATATCCCCCGTGAGTTATCTCCTGCCTGTCTGTCTGCTGTTTGCTCCACTTTGAATAAAGCTCCTGAACATTACCCTGTCTCCTGGTCGCACTGCACTTGGGTCCACACACCACCCGTTACAGCTTGTCTTAAGGACATAAAAACCTGGATGACCTGCAACTTCTTGATGATAAACTCGGACAACACTGAAGTTATTCAGAACATTTCCGAACTCAATTATCTAACTATACGGTTTCTGTAGATGGCATTGCCCTGGCATCCAGCACTACCATAAAGAACTGCAGAGTTATCTTTAACTCCTAAATAAAAAAATAAAAATTCAAGGACAGTCTTTTTTCGACTACGTAACATTTCGAAAATCAAGCAAATCATTACTCAGAGCGACGCAGAACCCCCCCCCCCAAAAGAAACCCCAGCATTTGTTACTTCTAGACTAGATTAGTGCAACTCCTTATTATCAGGCTGCTTAATAAGTATCTTAAATCTCTACATTTCATCCAGAATGCTGCAGCACGTGTTCTAACCACAACTAAGAAAAGAGATCATATTACTCCTGTATAAGCTTCTCTGCACTGGCTCCATGTTAAATCAAGAATATAATTTTAAATCCTACTCCTCACCTACAAAGCTCTAATTGGCCAGGCACCGTCTTATCTAAAGGAGCTTATAGTTCCATATTACCCAACTAGAGAGCTGTGCTCCCTGAATGCAGGGTTACTTGTGCTTCCTAGAGTATATAAAAGTAGGATGGGAGCTAAAGTCTTCAGTTATCAAGCTCCTCTTCTGTGGAACAAGCTTGCAGTGTAAGTCCAGGTGGCAGACACACACCACTTTTAAGAGTAGGGTTAAGACCTTCCTTTTTGATAGAGCTTATAGTTAGGGCTGGTTCAGCTTTGCTTTGTTTCAGCGCCTAGATATGCTGCTATATGCCTAGACTGCTGGGGACTACCTAGGATACACTGAGCTCCTCTATCCTCTTCTCGCTCTCCATCTTTATGAATTAATGTCCTATTTATGCATATTACTGACTTTGCTTCTTCCCTGAAGTCTTTGTGCTTTCTGGCCCCATAGGTTTCCATGAATCGTGATTCTATCTGGACTGTGGTCTTGCCTCCTGCCGTACCCCGGCTGACACCCACTGATACTACCATTATTATTAGTCACATTACTATTACTATTCCCTAAACCAATACTGCTCTTATTATTATTCTACTACATCCATTGATTCCGTTATTATTAGTAGTCTTCATTTTTTCTGACTACTCTTACTATATGAATCATTTGTCATATGCATTTAATGTTTTGTAACTGTTATTTTGTTCATTCTGTACACATGACATCTATTGCATTTCTGTCCATCCTGGGAGAAGGATTCCTCCTCTGTTGCGCTCAAGGTTTCTTCCTTTTTTCTCCCTGTTAAAGTTTTTTTTTTTTAAAGCAGATTTTCCTTTACCAAGGTGAGGTTACCGGGACGGAGGATGTAATTTGTGTACAGATTGTAAAGCCCTCTGAGGCATATTTGTGATTTTGGGCTAAACTAAATAAATTGAAAAGGTTTTGCATTGTACCCATCCATGCAACATCTATTTCTCACACTACAGTCAGAACTAATGGAGACACCCACCTTCATCACTCATTTTACTAATTGTCACATCCCATTGTTTTGGGATTTGTTACCATCAACTTTATTTATAATAAAATACTTATTTGCCTCAGCCTCTTTTGTCATGGCTTCAGAGCCATGTAGTGATGGAGGCTTTTTGACAAATTTGTTCGCAAACCGTTGAAGCCAGTCAGCATATCACTAGTAAACTAGCCAACATGTCCGTCAAACTCACAACTGTCTACAAACCATGCCTCATTTCTGGAGCAGTTTAGATTATAATAGAGGAGGTTAAAGACAAGTTTATGGTTCAATACAGCTAATAAGCCGAACAGCTCCCTCTGTTTTGAAAAAACGTAAAAAGATGGCTGTTATTCAATGCATTTTTAAAGCCCAACGAATATTCTGTTGGCAGGTTTAACATAAATGCTCGCTGTTCTGTAGTTGGAACATATCGGGTGTTAAAATGCTAACAGCAAAAACTAGGCTTATACCCATGCTGGTCTGATCTGGAGAATGGTGAAACGTTTTCAGCTATCTAAGTATGTGTGTCTTGCGGCAGCTGTGCCTCTGGCAAATGTTTAATTAAAACTCCAATCTGCAATCTTTGGTGCCATAGACAGAAAAAGTCCAAATATGTGTGGCTTCATTGGCCAGCAGTTAAGGAAAACGCAATTTGATTCACTTATAATATAATACTCATAATTCAGTGGTCGGAGCAATTTCTCTGCAGCATTGCAGATGTCACAGTCCCTTTCTATGCTTGAATATTTCATATTTATTTATTTTTGATTATGTCAATCACTAGTCTCAAATGAACACTGATGACCTGATTTAAAATCCCATTTCACATTCACTTTTTCTTTATAGGACAACATAATGGCAGGTCTGTAATGGTCTTGAGCGAACAGTACGTATATGAAACTGGAAAAAAATAAATGAATGAAAATGAGCTTTATTGATCATATATACATTGTTACATATATACACGAAATTTGCCTTCTGCATTTAACCCATCCCTGAGGAGCAGTGGGCTGCTAAGAAGCCCCCGGGGAGCAACATTGAGAAAGGCGGTGTCCAAAACAAGGTGACAATATTCGGAGTGTTGAGCTGTTGAAAATCTGTGGTCGTAACCAGGTGCCTTTCAGAATGTATAGCTCCCTAAAAGAGAAGAGAGTACATTTTTAACCTCAATTTTAACATCAGCTGCCATCCTCTGCTCTGTCCTTATGACAAATTCTGATTATGTATATGTATGTGTTAGATTGAAAGTGAAGTTGGCAGTGAGACATGCTTTACAAGTTTCTTTTAGAAATCAAAACGTTCGATTAAAAACTGTCCACGACGAATGCAGAAAAGTCTCATGAAACAATGGTAAGCATATGGAATACATCTCTGTGCACATAGACTTGCAGGAAGTGCAGGCCTTTTATTATTCCTGCTCAACAACTTCATATAGGCCTATACAAATATGTTTACCATCTTATCAACGAAACTAGTTTTGTTTTCACCTGAAGAGTCTGGCAAAAATTGGTTCTGAGAAACCTCCTGTAGCATGAACTACCACAGAGGAGCATTTATGTAACCCAAGTGTTTGTATTTCTGTCTGTCTGCTGACAAATTCATATCACAATGGTGCAAGATGCAGTCACAACACTTTACAGGTGTGTGGATGAGATAGAAATGAAGGCAGAGTTGGAAGTAGGAAGTCGGGAAGGAACTATTAGTCCCCCCAATTTGGCGTGATTGACCATTACGACTGCTGTGATCTCATCCAAGAATTGTCTCTAATTCAAACATATTTAAGTCATTAATCAAATGGATTAAAATTATTAATTATCTGCAACCTTAAAACACTTTCTGACACCAGCGACCTACCAGTACTCTGTTTGTTACTGGAATACTACCAGACCCCAGGTTTGCCATGCATTGTTCTAATTAATGCAAATGCAAGCTTTTTGCATCACTGAAGCTTTTGTTACGGAAATAGACATAATTGTATTTGTAACACTATGAAAGAGCTTGATGGAAATGATTACAGTGTAAGTGTAGATATTAATATCATCCTGCTCAGTGTTGCTGCCTAAGGAGTCCATTTTGTGACTGCTATTATAATGGCCCTCCAACACCAGCTTTGGAGGCATCAATGACTTCAAGGAGCACAGAAGCACTGAATCATAGGTGCAGAAGATTCATTGGCTCATTAAGCATGGGAAGTCTTATTTGAGATAAACATTAAAAAAAAGCAGCTGCTCTAAGCACTGCACAACATCAGCATGAACCAAAAGAGAAATTGACTTGACTGGTTGTAATTAACCACAAGCACAATAATTCTGAGTAAAATCATTCTTACCATTCTGCTGCTTCCTCTTATACATATAAATACCACAACATTATTCTAGTTTATTCTACTTATCTGTTATTTGGATAAATGTAAAGCTATTGAAAATGGATTCATTCTTACACAGCATATACCAATGAGATTTACTTTGTGTATGAAACCTACTATAGAAAATGTATCTTTGTTGAAGATTTTATTAGAATACAATGTCAGGCTGATATGGGACATGTAAAAAAATATTTAAAAAATGATATATATATTTATTGTCAATTTCCATTTGTAACATTAAGCTTAGCGAAAGTTCAGTCAGGAAGAAGCTCTCTTTACCCTCCTGTTCATTGATAATCTCATTCACTCTCTCCCTGTGACTACTCTATCAGCTGATTGGGGGCGTTCACTTAAAGTCAACCAACCAGAGTCTGCCACGGTTTCCTTAAGCCAATCACATCGTTGCTGTCAAACTTTAAAAATGTTCTCCTCTGCTGCTGTCAGTTGTCATTTCAGCATAATTCAGATGTGACCCTCCTCCGCCCCACTCACCTCCAGTCGTCAGCACAGGCAAGCTCTTCAGGCAACAAAAGCATTGCAGAAACATCCTCATACCTAAACAACATAATCGGTTGTTTGCCAATAACTCCCAAAACAACATATATTATATTATATATATGATGTATGTCTATTTAATGTTGGGAACAGTCACAAGGTGGCAGTTTTAAATGTAGATGTGCAGACGCATTGACACACCTCAGCCTAACCAATGAAGGCACCAAGTAAGAAGATGGTGAATCCTGCCTTTAGTAGTAAAAAAACTAAAATAAAATATACACACACACACATACATATATATATATATATATATATATATATATATATATATATATATATACACATATATATATATATACACATATATATATCTCGGAGAGCAGTAAGTCGTCTTTTATTGTACAAACATTCTGCAACAAAAGGCTATTCAGTTTACAAGCAGGACTTATTGAGCCTACCTGAAAGATACCTAACCAGAAACTTTTATAAAATAGGTAACATGTACACTTTAAAATCACACACAGTTAACTCCATGGAGATAAATAGCATGCAATAGAATAAACACTTCACTCAGGTTATAGCAAATAATGACACCCAGATCATTGGGGCCTGGCTTGAAAACTATAAAAACCTTGTGCTTTGGCTCCGGTTTATAAAAGGCAAAGGGAAATTCTGTATATAATCAACGTTTAAATCCTAGAAACAGCAGCTGACAACCATACCGATGGCCATGTGATAAAAGCTCTGAAATTAGATAAGATTGCAATTATGAACCAACACATCAAAACACAAAAGATATAGTAAGGAACCAAGGCTAAATAATTGTATGAGAACATGTAAAAGCTGTGACTACAATGAAAACATATGAAACCTGTTTAAGGCTACCAACTTTAGTTGTTAAGTTTTTTAAGGAGTGTTTTAATAATGGGCAGTCCCCACCTGGGCAACTGTTCTCATGGGATAATGTATTTTCTTTTTGCTCATTATACTATGTCGCCTGACTTCCCCCTGTGCTCCCTTCATAACTACTATGGCCATTATAGGTTGCTTGCATACTCGACCTATACAAAAGTTTTTATGACTGTGGATTTCAATTCCAAACCATTCCCATTTTCTGTCTCTACCTTCCTCCAATTCTCTCTTCAGTATTCTACATCTCCACCCTCCTTTTTAGGACTACAAGTTGTCACCTCATTATGCGCTGCCTAATGTTGCAGGTAATTAGTAGAGTCTGTCTCTTGCTGCAAAGTAATTGGGAAGCAGAGCCAGACGAAGCACCGAGAGAGGCACGCTGACAGCGTCTTCGACACTTTAATATATGCTAATAGAAAAGACATTTATCTGCATAGTTTTACATAAGAAAGGGGCCATCTGTCCAGGGTTTTTAATAATTTTCTTTTAAAAAATGTCAGAGAAAGTCATAACTTAGCTGTTACACAGAATAACATTTGCACCCTTATCTTCAGTGGCCGTGATCTATTTAAAAAAAGATACATTATAGAATAAAATAAAGAGGAAGCAGGAAGATTTGGGTGTGATGGGAAATAGATGACCTCTGTCAGAATAACTTAATGCTGCAAGTGAGGAGTCAGACAGTTATCTATTATAGGTGCTGCATAACTTAATATATATTACTTACAGATTAACTGTATCACTAAAAACGACTATATAAATCTGTGCAATATAAAAATATTTGCAATACACTGTACAATACTACAATTATTCTGTCTGTATATATAATATTTTAGTTATTGTGGATTTTTTACTTTTTTAACTTATTTAATATTATTTACTGTGTTAGTACTTATTCACTTATTTATAATACTTGTTTTGATCTTGTATTTTTAATTAAGACTCTATCCTTTCTTCTGCTGTAATCCTGCAAATTTCCCCACTGCAGGACAAATAAAGGATTATCTTATTTAACTTAATAATTATGCACAAGTCGGTTGATAGTGGTCATGGTTTGTAGTCTCTGTAGATGATTTCTATTGCTTATGTTTTTCAAAATTCCGACAAAATGCTTGTGAGGTATTTACATGTTTGTCATTATCTCATTCCATCCACCTTTAACCACTGTGAGAATATCTTATTGTTCTATATTTTTTACATTTGCCTGAATATTCCTGTATTTCTGAATCGTTCTGGTCCAGGGCCTGTCTTTTTAAAGGTCACATATAATGCAAATGCACTTTTACATAATATGTATCCTTGATGTGTCTACAGATCCCAAATGTGTCAGAAAAGCATCCTCTCTGGGTTTTTTCAGCTCCATCTCTCAAAAACATTAAAAATGAGCATATCAGATTTGTCTCCCTTTATGACTTCAGAAGTGGTTGGTATGACATATTCAGGTTCCTGGTGGATTAGTAGATCCACCTCCAGCTAGGTGACTCCTGCCAGCGGCCTACCGTGGAACTATAAGGAGTACTGGATACAGTGTTTGAGGCTATGCCCAGTTCATTCCTATGAAAGTTGCTGCATGAAGCAAAAATGTTTGACTTCCAGGATCTTCCGTATTACAGTGCACACAGAGCAAGCGCTAGCATTCCCTTTGGCTACGCTCCCAGCCCTTTGGTTCAGCCCCAGGCTTGATCTTATTCACATAAACAGAGGAAAGGAAAAGAACTCTTGGATTCAGCTGTATTTTACAACTTGAAGGACCTAATGATATAAATAAAAGGTATTCAAGCGTTAATTCTTAGAAGTTGATTAACCTTATAAAAAACAAAAAGAGATCAGCTGAGGTAAAGATGTCTCTTTCCAAATGTAACTCTATGGGGATAAAAATGTTTTGGGGCTCCATGTGACAGACCTGGGAAATGTCATTCCAATGTTTGGCCACTATGTAAAATTCATAGCTTCTTCCTCGTCCTTACTTCTGTTCACAGATGGCTGAGCCTGGTGTTGTTCCTCTTCAACTTTATAGGTCCATGATTTAGACACAAACTCACTGTGCTCTGGAGCAGTCACCTCACCCTGCTTTCCTTTAGGGGCCTCTATGCCCCACCCGTTTAAGTTCCTCTCTCCAGACTTTAGGTCATGCCTCCTAAGATAAGATAAAATGACAAATGCGAAATGGTAAGTGCCAATGCAAAAAAAAAAATATTGTTTTATTTTTATCTTTAAACTTCTAATTTGAAGATTGCCATTCAATCGTTTCCCATTTCAGTTTCATATTTGGGGTTTTCCTCTTTTCTGATTTCCATTGCCATTTTCATTTCTTTATTAGAATTTAACTTTCAGTTTGAAAATCCATTAAACCTTCTGCCTTAGAAAATTCTCTTTTCATTGTCACTTTAAAATTTCAAATGATCACTGTACAATTAAATTTGGCTTTTTAAACGGGGCCAGAATATTCCTTGTGTTTTAGTTTAATTATGACCAAAATATCTTCCATAGCTCAGAGGAGACAGCTTTTGATCAGAACAGACGAAAGCTTCAAGGTGCATAAACAGGGTTCAGGTCCTGAATATAGGATCAAACAATCTGAAATCCGATCAGCTATCGGTCTGACAACGATAAGCCTCTGGGGCAGGGGGCGCTATTTCTGGGGGCTCTGGTGTGAGCAGCAGATATCCAGCCTCCTCTCTTGCGCTGCTCATTGTTTACAGTCTAACTAGAACCTGAAAACTGTAGGAACTGGAGTTGGAGTTAAGAGACGACGTGTACAACCAGATTTATTCACAAGTAGCCCGTTTAAATCATTAATTGATGGATTTATTCATCTTAAGTGCATCTCAGTCAACATCACCTTGATCAATCCACCGTCAAACTATTGAACATACATTACAACATACATAATAACTTCAGTTTGCATCACACACAAACTGTATGTATGCAAATATGCACAGCAAAACGTAAATAAACGTACTTTACTGGCTGCACAAAATCGAGAGGGAATGAGTCCACTTGAAAACCATTTCATCTTAAAATACAATATGCAATATAACTTTAATCTTAAATTTCAATCTTTAAGCGGATTGAAGCTTCTGCAGCCTCATGTCTTCTTGGAGATTGCCAAGACTAAATTTGTCCCAGCACAACAAAGGAAGTAAACATAGCACTCATGTCGTGGTATTCCAAACTAAATATTCATGGAAATTAGTTGTTTCAATAATAATAAACAAGCATATCAAATAATGTCATAAATAATCATTATGGCAGTAAAACAACCAGAGCCTGCTCCAACATAATTGACCAATACTACACAGACTTTAAAGGGAAACCAGGACACTTCAAATACCCAGATCTTGTCTC
>NW_026552939.1:0-2886 GCF_027596085.1 Anoplopoma fimbria | reverse complement strand
CAAACAGTGAAAAAGAGCTCTCATTAATATTAATGTCAACGTGCTGCTACTTCAATAAAGACGTAGTGACTCCACCTCTTAAACTCCACCAGCTGTTCCATCTATACAAACTCATGTTGTGAAGCCAAACACAAACAAAAACAACTCAACTCAAGGTCCAAAGTTTCAAAGATGTTAAATATGTCAGGATGAATTTAGAGGAAATGTGAACAATATTTCTTTAATAATAGTGGAGTCATAAAATCAAAGCATCTTCAGTTTAAACTCTTCAGTCAGTATAAACCTCGTATAGATTCATAAACATGTTGGATATTTGTTGTAGTCTGACAGTGTAAATAGAGATTCTTTATATATTGATGTGGTGTTCACAACCGTGTCTCCAGTCGTTCTTGTGTCTTCTCTTTGTCTCCTGTCCTCCTGTCTGTCTCTCTCTGAGGATCTGATTGTGGTCCTGCCTCGTCACCTGTTTAAAGCCACACACCTGCAGTCCATCAGCTCCTCATCTCTGCAGTAGACCCACCCGGTTCTTCATCCTCTCATCCCCAGATCGTTGTCTCAGTTATAGAGGAAGTTTCACGTCTCAGGCCGCTTGAGTGGTGTTTGTTCTGATTCTCTTCTGGCGTTCTTCTCTGAGCCACAAGATCACTGTCCACGCTCTCATCCCTCGCTCTGCCTGGTTTTACCGTCACCAGCTCCCCTCTACCTCTGCCTCCACCAGCCGGATCCCCCCCCCCCAACATCCATCTTCATTCTCTGCAACCAGTCAGTAAAGCTTCCTTTATCCTTCCACCTGTCTGTGGGTAGATTTACTCTCTGCCATAGAGTCTCCACCGTGTGAGATGCAGTCACAGAACTTTACAGGTGTGTAGTTGAGATCCAAGTGAAGATGGGTGTGTTCAGAGCAAGGGGACAGGAAGTAGGGGGGAGGAGGTAGGAAATAGTCTGTTTTATATCAGTAAAGGTTCCTAACTGAGTGAAATGACCCAGAAGTATTGAGCAGCAGTCATGATGAGAGCTGGTCTAGGGAGGCCAGAGAAGAACAGCTGATCTCTGGCAACCTACATTCACTCAACCTGAATAAAGAATAAATGATGAAGATAAAAATCCATTTATGATCCAATCAGATGTGTTCAGGTTTTAAATGTGTAGCTCAACATGACTATGTCCTAATCAATGAGCTTTTCTCTTTGTCATTGTGTTATTGTGGATCATCATCATCATGTCAGCCTTCTACAGACATCAGGGAGGCTGTGGCATAGTGGAGAGCAAGTTAGTTCTCCAATCAGAGGGTCGGTTGTTCGATACCCGTCGATGTGTCATTGGGCAAGACACTTAACCCCAAGTTGCTCCCGAAGGCTTGCCATCGGTGTGGACTGGATGTTGCATGAATGTTAGTTAGAGTCTGATGGTGGCACCTTGCATGGTAGCCTGTCATCAGTGTGTGAATGGGTGAATGATATGTAATATACTACTGATTGTAAGTCGCTTTGGATAAAAGCGTCTGCTAAATGACTGTAATGTAATGTAATGTAACATCATCCAGATGTCACCACAACATTCATACACCTACCGATGTCAACACAGATTAATAACATGCTGCTGATCTCAGTCAAGTCTGGAACTAGAGGATCAATATCAGATCAGACATGTTGGACCAAAAGAAAGTTCATTGTTTCATTTATTACATGAGCTTCTTCTTTCTGTATCTGGTAGCTTAGTAGGTTCATGTCTTTAACAGGAGAGGTCCACATTTGTTCTGGTGGGTCTTCAAACAACAGCCACATGTCATGTGTCCATCACTTTGATACATGTGAAGCCTCAAATTAGTTCAGATCAACTTTACAAGTCATTTTTCCACAGAACTAGAGTGTGGATTTAGTCCTGGAACATCACAGACAGTATGGACGGATTACAGACACCAAGAACTCTTAATGAACATTTGGACTTGTGAGTATTGTTTTGAGAAAGACCTGAACGAATATGAACCGGTCCTTTAAGACCAATATCTGTTTTTTGTTGCAACATAAAGGTCTGTGGCTTCAAATAATGAGACAAAACATGAAAACAGAACAACAGTTAGACCTGCTGTCAAGAAGAACTAGGAAATAACTTAGAATCTTAAATATCTAAAGTTTGATGGTGTCATTCATAACCATCTCTTGTTGAAGAGCCACTTCCACTATGACTGCTCTCAGCTGCATCTTTTTCTAGTAATTACAACAGAGACCTTTGTCTTCTCCAGCTGATCTTCTAACATCCTGCTTTGTTGAGACGTTTGGGCCTGTGTTAGGCTGCTGGTTATCACTCTGAGCTCTGGTTTAATCTCACCACAGCAGCTGTGTGGTTGTCTCTTTAGCAGCCTCATCAGCTTCTGATATCATGAAGATCATCACAGTTCAGAACTTCACCTTTATTCAGCTTTACATTCAAGTCTTTGTCTCTCTGTTTATATAGTTTTGATCTGCTGTCATCAGATCTTCATCAACCTCCTTCATCTCCCTCACACACTCTACAGCCTCATCAGGACTGACATCACCTTCACTGACTGATGGACCACAATGTGAGTCTGTGGAAGCTAAAAACTCTCCTGTCAATCACTTAATTTCTCTACTTCCTGTTACTCTAACAAATATTCAGCTTTTGTTTTCAGTCAAATCTTGAAACCTTTCAGTCAGTGAACTGACCTCAGAGTCTCCAGTCTACAGTGTGGACTCTCCAGTCCAGCAGACAGCAGCTTCACTCCTGAATCCAGCAGGTTGTTGTTACTCAGGTCCAGCTCTCTCAGATGGGAGGGGTTGGACTTCAGAGCTGAGGCCACGACTTCACAGTGAGTCTCTGAGAGTCCACAGTCAGAAAGTCTGTCATGACACAAATATTACAAAATAT
>NW_026552938.1:0-641 GCF_027596085.1 Anoplopoma fimbria | reverse complement strand
ACTGCTAGGGGAGTGGCTTACACATCTCAAGGATATATATACTCAGACCACACAAACCTTTCTCCAGTGTATTTTGACTCTGGAAGGATACTGAACTACTTGATTCTGCTAGGATAGACTAAGTATATTGTTTTCTTAAATTTGATCTTAAACTGTACCAAGCCTGCTTAAAAAAGGGTTAGTGACTGATGCTGATTCTGTTGATTCTACTGTTCTGATATTCTCTAATCAGGAAGTGTTTGATGCTCTGTTGTGTTTGATGCTCCTGTGCCTTTAATCAGGAACTGCTCTGAGAGGTGTGCTTTAGCTTCAATAGGTCAATTGTCCTCTTAACTGCTAGGGGGAGTGGCTTACACTCCTGGCAGACAATGAGCAATCAGTAGGTAGGTCTTTAACCACTGCTGCTGCCTGGAAGCGTCAGGCAAACGAAGGCTAGGCTAGAACAAAGGCAACAGGGCAACCAAGGCTAGGGCGAACAAAGGCAACAGGGTGACTTTCTCAAGCCAGACTTGAAAGGCTAGGGCGAACAAAGGCAACAGGGTGACTTTCTCAAGCCAGACTTCGTCAAGCAAAGACTTCTCGAGCGTGTACTTGTACGGGTCAGTAATTTGTTTATATTGACTACCATGTGTCTGCATCCT
>NW_026552937.1:0-4330 GCF_027596085.1 Anoplopoma fimbria | reverse complement strand
AGGATGGATAGATGGCTTTTGCTAATAGATAAAACTTTAAGTGCTTTTAAAATTATACTGAGTGAGCTTTCAGCATTTGAAAATGCTAATGTCCACCTGTCACGATAACAAATTTTGCTGGGCGATTAATTGCCACAGAAATTATTGCGATAAGCGATAATATTGCCGTTTTTCAACTAATAATATTATTTTTTTTTTTTTTTTTTCCGGCTGTTAGCAGCTGGCGTCAGCGTCAAACGCATTCTCCAAGAACATAATGGCATAATAATGCACGTACACCCTTTCGAAGAACAATAAACATTTATTTTTAGAGAACACTGGAACTGGAAGTCTGGAAAACATTTAAAATATCCAGAATAAATTAACAAAACAACCAAAAACAATAAATAAAATCTATTTTAACAAAAATTTCTCTTGAATAAAAACCAAACACAACCAAAAACAATAAATAAAATTGAAACACTAAATAAAAAGGATGTAAACAAGATTGCACTTCAAAAAATAATAAATATTAGGCTCAGACATACAGGCAAAACTGTCAGTTAGGACCTTTGTGCAAACGAACAACAAAAAACATGACAGAAAGCAGATGCCTCAACAGGTCATAGGCAAATCTGTAGCAACTTTAGTCTTGCAGATTCCGAGCAAGAAATACCAACATGTTGACTTTGTGTGGCTTAAGGCAGGATCTCTCAGGAGTAGCAATGTTGCCAGCTGTGCTAAACATTCTCTCTGAGCTGGTGCTTGTTGCACAAATGCACATGTATTTTTGGGCCAACTTTGCCATCAAAGGAAATTTTCTTTGATTGTCATGCCACCACATTAAGGGATCACAAGCTGCATCAATTGCATCTTCTTGGAGGAATTTGGTCAGCTCTGTATCAGCCTGCACTCTTTTCGGTAATGAAGCCTGGGTCTGACTTGTGAGATGAGCTTTTCTGTTTTGAAGAAGGTCACTCAGCCTCTTCTTCTTGGTGGGTGCGGCAGCAGTAGGTTCACCCATGTTTCCTCCAGCAGCTTGGCTGCAGCTCTCACTACTGGCACCTTCTCCAATTTCTTCTGGCCCTTGTATGTCCAGTAGCTCTTGGACAAGTTGTTGTTTGACATCATCCAATGCCTCTGCCTCCTCCATGCTGCCACGATACCTTGGATCCAAGATGGTGGCCTTTCTCAGAAGGACTTGGATTGCAGGTGATTTGTACTTTTCAGTCAGGACCCTGCACATCCTTTCTTTAATGCTGGCTGTCAGTGCAGTGTCATCGGGGCCTGGAGAGAGAAGGTCGTCTTTAATCAGTTCCAGCACAGGTTTAACTGAGGACACTGTGACGTATTTTTCCCCTGAGAGGATGTCTGTTAAGTCAGCTAGTGGTTTCATTGCTGCGTTGATGGACTCCAACACAGAAACATCCTGCCAGGTTGGATTGAGGTGGCTATATTTTCTGTCTTGAACCAGGACACTTCTTATGGCTGGGAGTTGCTCGAGCACCCTCTCTACCATCTTCTGCTTAGTGCCCCATCGTGTGACAACATCCTGTGGGAAAGATAATATTGTTCTTGTTCATTAGTTAGTCTATATCAACGTTCTTAAACAAATAATACTTTTTACATTTCCATTATTTATCATTATTAATTTGTATGTTATATTATTTTTATATGCCAGTGCATACGACTACAGTCTCAATTAGATTCTACAGGTTAAGAAGGTGAAATCGCCTGGCGTGCCAAGCTGCGACCGAACCGGCTCGGCAGTGTAGAAAGACCTATAGGGTTCGAGTTAGGTGGGAGCCAGTGGGAGCTGAGCTCCCATAGAGAGAGGTCTGGCTCCCATGAAAGCAGTAAACTCAAATATCTGTGGGGGTCTAGGAAAATACAGCAGCATATTATTGTAATTACCAATAAAGCTATTTTCCCTTCCACATGCAGAGTTATATTGACGTTAAGTGGGATAATAGAACGCCGGTCATTATCGGGAAAATAAGCCCAGACAGGGCGAACCCGTTTCAGCACCATGTCAGTGGACAGGTACAATACGATTGTCGCATTCACCCAGTCAGTACATTCATCTCGTCATACACTGTACCATCAACTCAGTGCCATTGTATACATTAGATGCATTAAATTAAACTATCAATGAATTAAACATCACTCACCAGTATTAGACTGTGTTGGGGGAGATTAGCTTCACTCTGTGCCTTCCTCAGGTCTCTCCTCTTAAGCCAGCTCAGGTTGAATGCGTTGACCAAATTTTTACAGAGTCCTATTGCACGCGCTGTCCGATCTTTGTCGCCGTCCAGACCATGGCACACAGCAAGGTGGAGGTTGTGGCCAAAGCAATTGAGCCAGGACCAGCCAAGATTCCTTATTGCAGCAACAATGTTAGCACCATTATCTGTAGTGATGCAGACTAGTTTGTGCTCATCCAGTCCCCAGTCTGCTAAAGCAGACTTCAGGTTTTCTCCAAGGATGTCAGCAGTATGATTATCTGGGACATATCTGGTCTCTAAACACTTGGAGTGCAGGGTCCAGTCAGCAGTTATGTAGTGTATGGTCAAGCTCAGATAGGGGGTCATGTTTGTACTTGACCACATATCTGTAGTGGCAGAGTAAAATTGGATGTCTTTCATCTCCTTTAGTATCTCGTCTTTTACACTGTTGTACAGTTGTGGAATTGCCGTTTGTGACACGTATGTTCTCCCAGGCAATTCGTACTGGCTGTCAAATGTTTGCAGCATTCGTCGAAATGCAGGCTTTTCCACGATACTAAAGGGCATCATCTCTCTAGCGATGAAGCGAACTACACAGTCAGTGAGCGCGCACCATTTTGCACTGTCCTGTTTGTACTTCGTTTGCCGACTAAACGCCGCAGTGATTGTGGACTGTCGGGAAGACGGAGGGTTCCCGCCTGTTTGTTTTTTCCCAAGCTGGGAAAACTGCATCGGGTGATTGTGTTTGAGGTGAAGACTCAGGTTGGTTGTATTGGCGCGTTTTGTTAATATGGTTTTCAAACAAATGCGACATGTCGGCTCGCTCAGGTTAGTTGGTTCGCCCCGGCCGTTGGGTTTGAAGCCGAAGTGCTCCCACACGGCAGCCGTCGCATTCGGCTTAGACACCAACGCCATATTTTTATTCCTCTAAATTCGCTTGCACTCCTTGTTCGATTGCACTCCTTCTCCGTCCATGTCCTTCTCACGGGGCTCTCACTGCGCGTGTAACGCCAGGGCTCGCGCCTCCCACAGACCATGCAACAAGTGACTGAGGGGGTTTACTCCTTGTGCTCTGTGATTATGAGCCCGAGCCCGATTTCAACCCGACATTTGTTACTTAGGCCTACTCTGCTGAATATATCTATAAATATATATAATGTATAGAACGCCGGTCATTATCGGGAAAATAAGCCCCGACAGGGCGAACAGGACACCGACGCGCAGCGGAGGTGTCTTGCTTCGCCCTGAAGGGCCGGCGACATTCTATACATTATCCCGCTTATTACACGGCTACTTGCCAAAACGAAAAAATAACTACACATGGTGTGTCTTTTTACAATTTATTCGTTAGCAGCATTCGTACTGTTGATCAGCAGAGAAATAGTCCGCCAAAGACGTCGCTAAGCTACCAAAGACTCTGGGGTTGACAAGTTACCGGACTACTATCATGCAAGTGAACGGAGCGTTCCACGGTATTGAGAAGACCCGTGTAATAAAGGCCTATAATATTTATATTTATGGCATAGATTTCTTCTCAGATTAGGCCAATAAAGCAATGATATAAAAAAATATATATATATCCTATGGAAATTATCGCGGCCAGCAAAAAATTATCGCTCATTTTAATTTATCGCGCGATTAATTGATTTATTTGACATATTACTCATTATAATACTTTATATTGTTTGTAAGTTGCTCTATGCCAAACAACAATGTTCTGAACGTCTTCTTGTTTGTTCATACATTTGTTTTACTCACTCCCTCCCCATTTAAACTGTGTACAGACCCACTAGCTCTCTGTAATGTATTTTAGATGTAAAATGGCCTAAAACTCCCTTTATATCAATGAACTACAGCGACAGCCCATAAAGACAGTCAACATTAACTTACACACATATTAATGTTTACTGTTGGTCCATGTAGCAGTAGCTACAAGCTAGCAGGCTAATGCTACAAGCTAGCACGCTAACGCTACAAGCTAGCAGCCTCGCCTGCATCGTGATATTAATGATGCTAATTTCACTTTGAATAACTGAATCCAGTAGTTCAAGTACTTACACAGTGTGTGCAGCGTGAAGCCTCGGGTTCATCAGCCCGTTCCTGTCGTTGTGTCTCGTGAGTCTCGG
>NW_026552936.1:0-5740 GCF_027596085.1 Anoplopoma fimbria | reverse complement strand
GGATCAATATCGAATCAGACATGTTGGACTAAAAGACGGTTCATTATTTAATTAATTACATGAGCTTCTTCTTTCTGTATCTGGTAGCTTGTAGGTTCATGTCTTTAATAGGAGAGGTCCACATGTGTTCTGGTGGGTCTTCAAACAACAGCCACATGTCATGTGTCCATCACATTCCTCCTGTCATACTGAGGGTGAAGTGGTCCCTTCATAACACAACTACACTGGAAGAAACCACTTCACAAGTTCAGCTGAAACTCATATGAAGCTTCAGCAGTCGGAGTCAGACAAACCAAAGTTACAGACTATTTAGGAGCAGATTCCCTCTTTGAGTTTCTCTTCCTCCACTGCAGCCCAACAAGGAAACACTGGCTGTGTTCAAAACCACCGGCTACATACGACTGAAGAAGGAAGTACACCGTACACAGTACACACTGAGTACTGCGTTCTTCAGTAGTATGTAGTACGAATCTGTTGTACTGGTTTATTTTGCAGTATGCTACACCAGACTTTAGTCTTTAAACCAGCTCCTAAAGCTCTGGATAAAAAACTAACTCATACCACTATTGTAATATTATTATATCATATTATTATGAATATTATTTTTCTTTATGACCAATGTTTGTTGACTTTATTAGATACTGCATGGTTTAGCTCCTCACACCTTAAACAAGTTATTCTAACAGCTCATGTTGAAATAAGACTGTAAATATAAAACATCACCAGACAAAATGTTCTCTGACTGATTTTTCATCTCCAGCAACACAACAGTGGAATGATTTCCCTACAAATATTAGAGAGTGTATTAGTTTCAGTCAGTTTAAAGCTAATGTTAAAACATGTGTGCTGTGGTATTTAAACCAAGCATCCATCTACAGGGAAATAAAAGCCTCTCGTCTCTGAGACCGGTCTCTTGAGAGACCAGTCGAGGCTGGGCTGAAATCACTCTACTGCTCCGGTCAGCTGACAGTCGCTCTGTGAGCTGATTGGACGGCTGGCTAGCTAGCGGCCCCGGCAGGAGCTAGTTTGCTGTTGCCAGTTTGTGGAGCTTCTCGACTCTGTAAACGTTGGAACAAATTATCGATTCACCATCAATTTAACCGACAATATTTTAAATCTACACAGTTGATTTCTCTCCTCAGAAGTTCTCATTAGAGATGAAATAAAATGAAGATTGTAATTAAATCTTGATGTTTGTAGCTGCTGTTGTGACCATAGACTGTGTCGTTCCAGCGCTTTGCATTGTGGGATACAGAAGGTGAGGTAGACTGGTCAGAGTATACTGGAGATCTTTTCTGAATCAGTACGACATCCAGGTTTTTATGTCAGACTGTTGATTTAGCTTTTGTTTGAATACTACATGCTACATTCATAGTGGTTGATAGTCATTCATAACCATCTCATGTTGAAGAGCCACTTCCACTATGACTTCTCTCAGCTGCATCTTTTTCTAGTAATTACAACAGAGACCTTTGTCTTCTCCAGCTGATCTTCTAACATCCTGCTTTGTTGAGACGTTTGGGCCTGTGTTAGGCTGCTGGTTATCACTCTGAGCTCTGGTTTAATCTCACCACAGCAGCTGTGTGGTTGTGTCTTTAGCAGCCTCATCAGCTTCTTATATCATGAAGATCATCACAGTTCAGAACTTCATCTTTATTCAACTTTACATTCAAGTCTTTGTCTCTCTGTTTACACAGAGTTTTGATCTGCTATCATCAGATCTTCATCAACCTCCTTCATCTCCCTCACACACTCTACAGCCTCATCAGGACTGACATCACCTTCACTGACTGATGGACCACAATGTGAGTCTGTGGAAGCTAAAAACTATCCTGTCAACCACTTAATTTCTCTACTTCCTGTTACTCTAACAAATATTCAGCTTTTGTTTTCAGTCAAATTCTGAAACCTTTCAGTCAGTGAACTGACCTCAGAGTCTCCAGTCTACAGTGTGGACTCTCCAGTCCAGCAGACAGCAGCTTCACTCCTGAATCCTTCAGGTTGTTGTGACTCAGGTCGAGCTCTCTCAGATGGGAGGGGTTGGACTTCAGAGCTGAGACCACAACTTCATATTGAGTCTCTGAGAGTTCACAGCCAGAAAGTCTGTCATGACACAAATATTACAAAATATTATTAAAAAGAGGACACTTAATATTTACTTCCTGCTTCCTGCTTTGATGAACATTTGCTCTTCACATCAGTGGTTCAGCTGATCTTATCTCACCGTTTTTCAGGCCAAAGACCCCCAAACTGATAGAGTTGGAGCAGGGACCCCCTACTATATATATTGTATAAAATTGTGTTTTATATTAAACTGGGCAGAGTGCCATGTATAAACATACCTTGTTATTGTGCATTCAATACTAAGCTATTCAAATAATACACAGGTTCATATATTCATGTTTTTATTTTAAACATGTGGAGGTACAGTGAGTAGGGTGGCCGTGTCACTGCCATTTATAAACACACCCGCTCAACTGATACCAATGCCAATATCTACACTGTCTGTCAACAGCATGATAATCATGCATACAAGCTATTCAAACTGACGTTTTTATTTTAAACATAGATGTGGAAATGAAAATGAGTGATGGCCTATCAGTGCCACTGCCATGCATACACATACCTGTTATCTTGCATACAATACTGAACTATTAAAATAATGGACAGATTCATGTTTTGTTTTTTTTAAACATACAGTTTTTTTTAGCCAGGAATATCTTGCAAAAATGATTGAACATACAGTGGGTACGGAAAGTATTCAGACCCCTTTAAATTGTTCACCCTTTGTTTCATTGCAGCCATTTGCTAAAATCGAAAAAGTTCATTTTTTTCCGCATTAATGTACACTCAGCAACCCATCTTGACAGAAAAAAACAGAAATGTAGAAATTTTCGCAAATTTATTAAAAAGAAAAACTGAAATATCACATGGTCATAAGTATTCAGACCCTTTGCTCAGTATTGAGTAGAAGCACCCTTTTGAGCTAGTACAGCCATGAGTCTTCTTGGGAATGATGCAACAAGTTTCTCACACCTGGATTTGGGGATCCTCTGCCATTCTTCCTTGCAGATCCTCTCCAGTTCTGTCAGGTTGGATGGTGAACGTTGGTGGACAGCCATTTTCAGGTCTCTCCAGAGATGCTCAATTGGGTTTAGGTCAGGGCTCTGGCTGGGCCAGTCAAGAATGGTCACAGACTTGTTCCGAAGCCACTCCTTTGTTATTTTAGCTGTGTGCTTCGGGTCATTGTCTTGTTGGAAGGTGAACCTTCGGCCCAGTCTGAGGTCCTGAGCACTCTGGAGGAGGTTTTCTTCCAGGATATCTCTGTACTTGGCCGCATTCATCTTTCCTTCAATTGCAACCAGTCGTCCTGTCCCTGCAGCTGAAAAACACCCCCATAGCATGATGCTGCCACCACCATGTTTCACTGTTGGGATTGTATTGGGCAGGTGATGAGCAGTGCCTGGTTTTCTCCACACATACCGCTTAGAATTAACGCCAAAAAGTTCAATCTTGGTCTCATCAGACCAGAGAATCTTATTTCTCATAGTTTGGGAGTCCTCCATGTGTTTTTTGGCAAACTCTATGCAGGCTTTCATATGTCTTGCACTGAGGAGAGGCTTCCGTCGGGCCACTCTGCCATAAAGCCCCGACTGGTGGAGGGCTGCAGTGATAGTTGACTTTGTGGAACTTTCTCCCATCTCCCTACTGCATCTCTGGAGCTCAGCCACAGTGATCTTTGGGTTCTTCTTTACCTCTCTCACCAAGGCTCTTCTCCCACGATTGCTCAGTTTGGCTGGACGGCCAGGTCTAGGAAGAGTTCTGGTCATCCCATACTTCTTCCATTTAAGGATTATGGAGGCCACTGTGCTCTTAGGAACCTTGAGGGCTGCAGAAATTATTTTGTAACCTTGGCCAGATCTGTGCCTTGCCACAATTCTGTCTCTGAGCTCCTTGGGCAGTTCCTTCGACCTCATGATTCTCATTTGTTCTGACATGCACTGTGATGCTGTAAGGTCTTATATAGACAGGTGTGTGCCTTTCCTAATCAAGTCCAATCAGTTTAATTAAACACAGCTGGACTCCAATGAAGGAGTAGAACCATCTCAAGGAGGATCAGAAGAAATGGACAGCATGTGAGTTAAATATGAGTGTCACAGCAAAGGGTCTGAATACTTATGACCATGTGATATTTCAGTTTTTCTTTTTTAATAAATTTGCAAAAATTTCTACATTTCTGTTTTTTTCTGTCAAGATGGGTTGCTGAGTGTACATTAATGTGAAAAAAAATGAACTTTTTCGATTTTAGCAAATGGCTGCAATGAAACAAAGTGAAAAATTTAAAGGGGTCTGAATACTTTCCGTACCCACTGTATATATTTTTTACAACTGTATCTTCTTTTCTAATAATATTGCAGCGTGCGTCCTCGTGTCTGGGATCTTAGTCAGCTGGGGACTGAATAGGCTCTCGGCCAATCATGGGGAACCTGACAGAGCCAGCATGTAACTTGCGGCCCCGTGATTGGCTCAGCAGTGATAGGGGTGGGGCCTCCTCTTTGAGTGAACCGGCTGGAGTGCTGTGTGTCGCTGAATGTGTGCATTTGTGACTGAAAGAGAACAACTTCTGCCTCCATTTATCCATTACTACAACATGTTGGATTCATGTTAGTGTGTATTTAAAGACTTTTACATTTGTGAAAAAAAAAAAAAAAAAAAATGTCTAATCAACCAAAAATTTCACGACCCCCTGCAGTACCTCCGCAGACCCCTTGGGGGTCGCGGACCCCTGTTGAAGACCTCTGCTTTAGGACATTGAAGGTACCATCATAAGAGTGACATGACATTGTCATAAGAGTGACATGACACAGTCATAAAAATGTCATAAACATTATGTCAATGTCATTAAACGTTTATGACTGTTGTCATTAAGTGTCATTCGATTTGGTAATGACAAGTTGACATTATTTTGGTTGTCTTCATTATGACAACTTGACATTAATCAAGGCGCCCCACGACACTACAGAAAACAAAAGAAAAGCTGTGAAATGGATGTGTAAATGGGGACTATTGAAAAGCAAAATGCTACCACTTTACTTTAGGTCAAAGAATTTCTTCATTACATTGTCATAATGATGTCATGACAGTCAGTTTATCCTTCATGATATGTTAATGACAGATCAAAATGCTACCACTTTACTTTAGGTCAAAGAATTTTGTCATTACATTGTCATAATGATGTCATGACAGTCAGTTTTTGGTATTCTGTCAAACATCAATGACCAAGTGCTAGAATTGGTCTTTAACCTTGCACAGCTAATTATAATTATCATTGTCAACTTGCCATAAACACAAAAATAGATGCATATTTCGTTAATGTCAGGTTGTCGACAGAGACATTTTCTAGTAATGTCACTTTGAATAATGTCACGTTGTCATAATAAGTAATGAAACAAATTTAATTAATCATCAAAAATTTAATGTCAAGTTGTCATGACAAAGAATGTCAAGTTGTCATGACAAAGACAAATTCTGGTTATGTCACCTTGATTAATGTCAAGTTGTCATAATGAAGACAACCAAAATAATGTCAACTTGTCATTACCAAATCGAATGACACTTAATGACAACAGTCATAAACGTTTAATGACATTGACATAATGTTTATGACATTTTTATGACTGTGTCATGTCACTCTTATGACAATGTCATGTCACTCTTATGACGGTACCTTCAAGTAAAG
>NW_026552935.1:0-2158 GCF_027596085.1 Anoplopoma fimbria | reverse complement strand
ACAGATTAATAACATGCTGCTCCAAGTCTGGAACTAGAGGATCAATATCAGATCAGACATGTTGGAGTAAAAGACGGTTCATTGTTTCATTTATTACATGAGCTTCTTCTTTCTGTATCTGGTAGCTTAGTAGGTTCATGTCTTTAACAGGAGAGGTCCACATTTGTTCTGGTGGGTCTTCAAACAACAGCCACATGTCATGTGTCCATCACAAGAGTTACTGGTGGCAGTAATCATTCCTCCTGTCATACTGAGGGTGAAGTGGTCCCTTCATAACACAACTACACTGGAAGAAACCACTTCACAAGTTCAGCTGAAACTCATATGAAGCTTCAGCAGTCGGAGTCAGACAAACCAAAGTTACAGACTATTTAGGAGCAGATTCCCTCTTTGAGTTTCTCTTCCTCCACTGCAGCCCAACAAGGAAACACTTGCTGTGTTCAAAACCACCGGCTACATACTACTGAAGAAGGAAGTACACCGTACACAGTACACACTGAGTACTGCGTTCTTCAGTAGTATGTAGTACTGTCACAGTTCTGCTCCCATACACTCCTGTCACTGTATCTCACACTCACCTCTCAGCCACTCCCACCTCACCTGCCTGTCATCTTACTCACCTAATCAGTTCATTCAGTGCACATTTCTGCCACACCCACCTCATCAGCTCAATCACTCTCACCTGCTCACTCTGCTGCACCTACTCACCTCTGTATTTAAACCCCAGTCACTTACTCACCCATTGCCAGATCGTTCTCTGCATTATACCAGACTTTCCCGCGTTTACCCTTCGATTGATTCCCCGTTACCGACCCTGCCTGATTGGACTTCTCCTCCTTGCCTCTGCCCCGGTAAACGACTTCGCCTTCCATCCCCGACCACCAGATTAGTCTCGGCTATCTCTGGTTTCCGTCTACCTTCTCCCCTGACGGCTTGGCTTTCTACCGAGCGGATTATTCCATGTGAGTTGATCAGAGACTGTTCACCTGCTGTATTCTTTGCGTGGAATAAAGCTTCCTTCAACTATTCTGTGTGTCCGTCATACTGCTTCCGTTACAAGTACGAAGCCAGTTCTTAAAGCACTGGACAAAAAACTAACTCATACCACTATTGTATTATTATATCATATTATTATAAATATTATTTTTCTTTATGACCATTGTTTGTTGACTTTATTAGATACTGCATGGTTTAGCTCCTCACACCTTAAACAAGTTTAGAGAAATATTAAATAAAAATATTTGAGAGTGTATTAGTTTCAGTCAGTTTAAAGCTCATGTTAAACATGTGTGCTGTGGTATTTAAACCAAGCATCCATCTACAGGGAAATAAAACCCTGTCGTCTCTGAGACCGGTTTCTTGAGCAGTGTTGCCAACTCCTCAGTAAGGAAAGTAGCTATTGGCTGTCCTAAAAGTTGCTAGAAGTCGCCAAATGACGTCATCGCCTAATTTTGCATAATTGTAATGGCCGCCGTAGGAGAGAGGAATAACGTCGTGGGAGAGACAAAAAGTGAGTATAAAACACCCTAAATATGTTTAGAATTACAAATTAACTTTCTTCTATTTATTTTTTTGCCATTTAAATAGGTTCACTTCTCAAAATAACTTCACCCACATTACATAAATCCATTTTGTCCTGTATTGTTAAATGTTAGAATATCAAATGTAATCAAAAGACTGTCATGTGGGGTGGAATTGCTAGCTCTACGTCCAACCCTCCTCCTTTATCTGGGCTTGGGACCGGCAAAGTGACCCAAAAGAAACACTGGCAGAGTTACTTAGGTTTTTTCATATTTTCTTTTCATGGGGGGTTTCTTAAGTTTGGTTTAGTTTCTAACCTCATGCTCCACTTAGGAGCCTACAACAAGTCACAGTAAAACATGCTTCTTTTTTTTTTTGCCATAACTATAACATTTTAAAAAAAAAAAAATTATAGACAGTTTTAACTTTACAACATTAACAATCTAAATGGACCAAAAATAGACAATAGAAAAAACTGTCAATGGCAATGTGAGAAAATGATGGTAACTATACTCATTGTTTGGTTTTTTTTCAGACCCCCCTCCACACACACGCTGTGCTGGCTCACAGAAAGAGTAGGTCATCTTCATTGTTGTCAGATTTCTCTCCTCAGAAGTTCTCATTAGAGATGAAATAA
>NW_026552934.1:0-1771 GCF_027596085.1 Anoplopoma fimbria | reverse complement strand
GGGTTTGGGTCCTTGTCACCTTTTTCATCCCTGATGAGTTTGCACCCCTGTGACCTGATGAAGATGATGCATTGAGGATGAAGACAAAATATTCTGCTCAAAGAGTTATATTGCTGATGCAGGACTATTAGTGCAGATACTGTTTCAGACTAAGATGATCTTAGTCTGGGTTTTATAGCCACAAACTACTGATGTTTTTCTCTGGAGCAAAACACCTGAGAACCTCCATTTCAGAATTTACTCTTCAACAAAATACTCATATATTTCTGCCCAAACTTTGAAGTCACTGTTCATAATGTGGAAGAATGTGCTTCAAATGTTTAATTAATTTTCTCATATTTGACTCAAATCAGCTGTTCAGACCTACCAGGTGCTTCTTGAATCAGTGCACATCATAACTGTGCATAACTGTTCTTGAAATAATTACTAAAAATGAATCTCAAAGGTTTATTTCCTAGTGGTTCAGAGCTTTCAGCTGAAAGCTTTAAATCATTAGTAAGTGGACCTTTTTGTTTAGATTCTCTCCTCCATATATTGTTCCTGAAGGTCAAGAACAAACATCCAGGAGCAGTACTGATGTAAAAGTTATCTGCTGAAAAAAACAGACAGGAAATGGTCAACTGTACATTTGGACCACTTCTGTTTTTATAATATATTTGAATTCATGCCTTCATTTGATATTTGACGTAGAAAGAGACAGAAAAATGACATAAAAAAGGAAAGAGTGTGGACTTGAACCTGAGACTCCACTGTTACATGCTGTGTCTTAGACTGTTGGTCCACCACAACATTTAGACCTTCCAACCTCAGTTCAAACATAACTAACATCAGTTAGGAATGTAACCATGGTCCTGTGAATTCCGGGATGACTGCCAGTGACAGTAAGCAAAGTGGATGTGTCTCCTCGTGCTCCGCGCAGGTCGAGATCTTATGTAAATAAAGTCACGGGTGTGGCGAGTAGGCTACCTGCATGTCCAGCTATAAACACTCGGCCCCTCAGAATCGCCAAAAAGGTTCAGAGTGACCTACATGACGCCACCGTGCAGTTCTCAGATAGTTGCATTCCTCTCATCGCAGCCCAGGATGGGGCCAAACCTCTGAGCACCCAGAGGGTGGAAGAACATCTCCAAACAGGAGGCCCTCCACCTGACGCAGTTTCTCCTCCCTGTCAGAGAGTGGAAACATGCTGCCGTTAATGCATGGATCAGACATGGCCTCTCTTAGGTGGCCCTTTTTGTGGCCATCCTCAACCTGATGTTGAGCTCCACAAGAGTCACACGCCAGCATTGCTTCAAAAGGGTAATAGAGGGTAAAATATCTGAGCGAGAACTGCGATCAGGCTACACAAAGATTTGTTAGACGAATGAGAACGTCTAGCAGATCTTAACACACAAATGCAACCAGGCAAACAAATGGCTAGCTAGTCCGGCTAATCCAACCTAGCCTGGTCACCCGAATTGCATTGCAGCCAAGTAAGCTAAGTGGGAACTGTGGCCGACCACAGAACACGATCTGAACCTCCAGCTATGATCACAAAAGCTAGCTAATACCAACTGTTGCATAGGCTCAAGATCTCTACAAATCTCTACAAATGAACAATCAAGGCCAATAAATCCAGACTTGAGCTGTGGGCTAACCACTGCTCGAAACTGTATGTAGCTGATGAGCGAGCCAGCACAATGACAAAGACGCTGGGAAAACCTCCAGGAAAGAGGTAGAGGTAGGATAGTCTGTCAACCAAAGCCTTTGAGGGCAACAAAGTGCACTCCGA
>NW_026552933.1:0-1542 GCF_027596085.1 Anoplopoma fimbria | reverse complement strand
CCTCTGGACTAATATCAACAAGTTTCCTTATGTTTTCATGAAAACATGATACTTTCATATCTTTTAGATGCATTTCCGGCTTTTTTGCTCACAAAAGTCGTTTCAGCCTGAAAATACCCCAAAAGTGTCTTTTCCAACCATGAAATCATACTTTACATGAGTTTCTTCAAGTAAGGGCCTCTGGACTCATAATAACAAGTTTCCTTGTGATTTCATGAAAACATGATACTTTCATCACTTTTAGATGCATTTACAGCTTTTCTGCTGCCAAAAGTCGTTTCAGCCTTAAAATACCCCAAAAGTGTCTTTTCTGACAGGAAACCATACTTTACATGAGTTTCTTCAAGTAAGGGCCTCTGGACTCATGATAACAAGTTTTCTTATGTTTTCATGAAAACATGATACTTTCATATCTTTTAGATGCATTTCCGGCTTTTTTGCTCACAAAAGTCTTTTCAGCCTGAAAATACCCCAAAAGTGTCTTTTCCAACCATGAAATCATACTTTACATGAGTTTCTTCAAGTAAGGGCCTCTGGACTCATAATAACAAGTTTCCTTGTGTTTTCATGAAAACATGATACTTTCATCACTTTTAGATGCATTTCCGGCTTTTTTGCTCACAAAAGTCGTTCCAGCCTGAAAACACCCCAAAAGTGTCTTTTTCAACATGAAATCATACTTTACATGAGTTTCTTCAAGTAAGTGCCTCTGGACTAATATCAACAAGTTTCCTTATGTTTTCATGAAAACATGATACTTTCATCACTTTTAGATGCATTTCCGGCTTTTTTGCTCACAAAAGTCGTTTTAGCCTGAAAATACCCCAAAAGTGTATTTTCTGCGACGAAACCATACTTTACATGAGTTTCTTCAAGTAAGGGCCTCTGGACTCATGATAACAAGTTTCCTTGTGATTTCATGAAAACATGATACTTTCAACAATTTTAGATGCATTTCCGGCTTTTTTGCTCACAAAAGTCGTTTCAGCCTGAAAATACCCCAAAAGTGTCTTTTCTAACATGAAATCATACTTTACATGAGTTTCTTCAAGTAAGGGCCTCTGGACTCATAATAACAAGTTTCCTTGTGTTTTCAAAAACATGATACTTTCATATCTTTTAGATGCATTTCCGGCTTTTTTGCTCACAGAAGTCGTTTCAGCTTGAAAATACCCCAAAAGTGTCTTTTCTGACAGGAAACCATACTTTACATGAGTTTCTTCAAGTAAGGGCCTCTGGACTCATAATAACAAGTTTCCTTGTGTTTTCATGAAAACATGATACTTTCATCACTTTTAGATGCATTTCCGGCTTTTTGCTCACAAAAGTCGTTTCAGCCTTAAAATACCCCAAAAGTGTCTTTTCTGACAGGAAACCATACTTTACATGAGTTTCTTCAAGTAAGGGCCTCTGGACTAATATCAACAAGTTTCCTTATGTTTTCATGAAAACATGATACTTTCATATCTTTTAGATGCATTTCCGGCTTTTTGCTCACAAAAGTCGTTTCAGCCTGAAAATACCCCAAAAGTGTCTTTTCCA
>NW_026552932.1:0-1496 GCF_027596085.1 Anoplopoma fimbria | reverse complement strand
ATTACATTACATTACATTACAGTCATTTAGCAGACGCTTTTATCCAAAGCGACTTACAGGAAGTGTATTCAACATAGGTATTCAAGAGAACTACTAGTCACCAGAAGTCATAAGTGCATCTCCTTTCTTAAACAAGCATCTCAAAGTATAAGCCAGAGCAACTAATACGAGTGCCATAAGTGCTACGAGGAAGGCTCCGGTAGTACTTCCTGAAGAGGTGAGTTTTCAGCCTGCGCCTGAAGATGGGCAGCGACTCTGCTGTCCTGACGTCAGTGGGGAGTTCATTCCACCACTGAGGGGCCAGGACAGAAAAAAAAAGCTGTGACCGGGTGGATCGGCCGCAGGGACCTCTGACGACGGGGCAACCAGTCGCCCCGAGGCAGCAGAGCGAAGTGGGGGGGCGGGGCAGGGGTGTAGGGCTTGACCAAGGCCTGGAGATAGGAAGGAGCTGTTCCTTTCACTGCCCTGTAGGCTAGCACCAGAGTCTTAAACTGGATGCGAGCTCTTACAGGGAGCCAGTGTAGGGAACGGAGAAGGGAAGTTGTGTGAGAGAACTTGGGGCGATTGAACACCAGACGTGCTGCAGCTTTCTGGACAAGCTCCAGAGGTCTGATGGCCGACGCCGGGGCTCCAGCAAGTAGTGAGTTGCAGTAGTCCAGGCGGGAGATGACCAGAGCCTGGATGAGCACCTGCGCCATCTCCTCAGTGAGGAAGGGGCGAATCCTCCTGATGTTGTAGAGGAGGAATCTGCAGGAGCGTGTGACCGATGCAATGTTTGCTGAGAACGACAGTTGGTCGTCGAGGGTCACACCCAGATTCCTCACAGTCCGAGTTGGCGTCACCACGGCATCATCAAACCTAGCGTGATAAAAACACAACCCTGATGGCTTCGCATGGCGGGCCACAGCGGCGGAAAAGGTTGTGGCACACACTCAGCAGTGGCGGCGTTGGGGGTGGTGGCGGACGTCGCTGCAAAACACTTTTTCCCGGCCGAGAAAAATGTATCCGCCTCCCTGGCCAACTGGCGAAACTCAGTCTTGACAGAATTGGTCACGGCCAAACGAACCTGGTCTGGGAGCTGTTGCAAGAAAAGTTCCTTAAACAGGAAACATGGCTGGTGGTCACCAAGCAGAGCCAACATGTGGTCCATCAGTTCAGAGGGCTTCGAGTCACCGAGCCCAGGTAGGGACAGGAGCTGGCGAGCACGCTCAGATTCGGACAGTCCAAACGTCTCTTTCAGGTGTGCTTTTAAGGTGGCATACTTGTTGTCTGCTGGTGGATTTTCAATCAGACTCACCACCCTCCCCGCAGTTGAGCTGGTAAGAGCCGGCCACTACATAGTAGTATTTGGTGGTGTCCGCGGTAATGTCCCTGAGGGCGAACTGCGCCTCCGCCTGAGCAAACCATGCGCCTGCATTCTGTTCCCAAAACTCGGGCAACTTGAGAGAAACCGCGTACGTTGCCATGTTCAGTCAACTCTGGAAACGTCCAGAGAA
>NW_026552931.1:0-1079 GCF_027596085.1 Anoplopoma fimbria | reverse complement strand
AAAGTGTCTTTTCTAACATGAAATCATACTTTACATGAGTTTCTTCAAGTAAGGGCCTCTGGACTCATAATAACAAGTTTCCTTGAAAACATGATACTTTCATATCTTTTAGATGCATTTCCGGCTTTTTTGCTCACAAAAGTCGTTTCAGCCTGAAAATACCCCAAAAGTGTCTTTTCTGACAGGAAACCATACTTTACATGAGTTTCTTCAAGTAAGGGCCTCTGGACTAATATCAACTAGTTTCCTTCCTCTGGACTAATATCAACTAGTTTCCTTGTGTTTTCATGAAAACATGATACTTTCATATCTTTTAGATGCATTTCCGGCTTTTTTGCTCACAAAAGTCGTTTCAGCCTGTAAATACCCCAAAAGTGTATTTACATGAGTTTCTTTTCTGACAGGAAACCATACTTTACATGAGTTTCTTCAAGTAAGGGCCTCTGGACTAATATCAACTAGTTTCCTTGTGTTTTCATGAAAACATGATACTTTCATATCTTTTAGATGCATTTCCGGCTTTTTTGCTCACAAAAGTCGTTTCAGCCTGAAAATACCCAAAAAGTGTATTTTCTGACAGGAAACCATACTTTACATGAGTTTCTTCAAGTAAGGGCCTCTGGACTAATATCAACTAGTTTCCTTGTGTTTTCATGAAAACATGATACTTTCATATCTTTTAGATGCATTTCCGGCTTTTTTGCTGCCAAAAGACGTTTCAGCATTAAAATACCCCAAAAGTGTATTTTCTGACAGGAAACCATACTTTACATGAGTTTCTTCAAGTAAGGGCCTCTGGACTCATAATAACAAGTTTCCTTGTGTTTCCATGAAAACATGATACTTTCATCACTTTTAGATGCATTCAAAGCTTTTCTGCTGCCAAAAGACGTTCCAGCCTTGAAATACCCCAGAAGTGTCTTTTCTGACAGGAAACCATACTTTACATGAGTTTCTTCAAGTAAGGGCCTCTGGACTCATAATAACAAGTTTCCTTGTGTTTTCATGAAAACATGATACTTTCATCACTTTTAGATGCATTTACAGCTTTTTTGCTCATAAAAGTTGTTTCAGCCTGA
>NW_026552930.1:0-718 GCF_027596085.1 Anoplopoma fimbria | reverse complement strand
AAAGTATCATGTTTTCATGAAAACACAAGGAAACTTGTTATTATGAGTCCAGAGGGTGAGCAAAAAAGCCGGAAATGCATCTAAAAGTGATGAAAGTATCATGTTTTCATGAAAACACAAGGAAACTTGTTGTTATGAGTCCAGAGGCCCTTACTTGAAGAAACTCATGTAAAGTATGAATTCCTGTCAGAAAAGACACTTTTGGGGTATTTTCAAGCTGAAACGACTTCTGTGAGCAAAAAAGCCGGAAATGCATCTAAAAGATATGAAAGTATCATGTTTTCAAGGAAACTTGTTATTATGAGTCCAGAGGCCCTTACTTGAAGAAACTCATGTAAAGTATGATTTCATGTTAGAAAAGACACTTTTGGGGTATTTTCAGGCTGAAACGACTTTTGTGAGCAAAAAAGCCGGAAATGCATCTAAAATTGTTGAAAGTATCATGTTTTCATAAAATCACAAGGAAACTTGTTATCATGAGTCCAGAGGCCCTTACTTGAAGAAACTCATGTAAAGTATGGTTTCGTCGCAGAAAATACACTTTTGGGGTATTTTCAGGCTAAAACGACTTTTGTGAGCAAAAAAGCCGGAAATGCATCTAAAAGTGATGAAAGTATCATGTTTTCATGAAAACATAAGGAAACTTGTTGATATTAGTCCAGAGGCACTTACTTGAAGAAACTCATGTAAAGTATGATTTCATGTTGAAAAAGACACT
>NW_026552929.1:0-497 GCF_027596085.1 Anoplopoma fimbria | reverse complement strand
CCTGTCAGAAAATACACTTTGGGGTATTTTCAAGCTGAAACAACTTTTTGTGGCAGCAAAAAAGCTGGAAATGCATCTAAAAGTGATGAAAGTATCATGTTTTCATGAAAACACAAGGAAACTTGTTGATATTAGTCCAGAGGCCCTTACTTGAAGAAACTCATGTAAAGTATGGTTTCCTGTCAGAAAATACACTTTTGGGGTATTTTCAGGCTGAAACGACTTTTGTGAGCAAAAAAGCCGGAAATGCATCTAAAAGTGATATGAAAGTATCATGTTTTCATGAAATCACAAGGAAACTAGTTGATATTAGTCCAGAGGCCCTTACTTGAAGAAACTCATGTAAAGTATGGTTTCCTGTCAGAAAAGACACTTTTGGGGTATTTTCAGGCTGAAACGACTTTTGTGAGCAAAAAAGCTGTAAATGCATCTAAAAGTGATGAAAGTATCATGTTTTCATGAAAACACAAGGAAACTAGTTGATATTAGTCCAGAGG
>NW_026552928.1:0-761 GCF_027596085.1 Anoplopoma fimbria | reverse complement strand
AACTTGTTGATATTAGTCCAGAGGCCCTTACTTGAAGAAACTCATGTAAAGTATGGTTTCCTGTCAGAAAATACACTTTTGGGGTATTTTCAGGCTGAAACGACTTTTGTGAGCAAAAAAGCTGTAAATGCATCTAAAAGTGATGAAAGTATCATGTTTTCATGAAAACACAAGGAAACTTGTTATTATGAGTCCAGAGGCCCTTACTTGAAGAAACTCATGAGCAAAAAAGCCGGAAATGCATCTAAAAGATATGAAAGTATCATGTTTTCATGAAAACACAAGGAAACTTGTTATTATGAGTCCAGAGGCCCTTACTTGAAGAAACTCATGTAAAGTATGATTTCATGTTAGAAAAGACACTTTTTGGGTATTTTCAGGCTGAAACGACTTTTGTGAGCAAAAAAGCCGGAAATGCATCTAAAATTGATGAAAGTATCATGTTTTCATGAAATCACAAGGAAACTTGTTATTATGAGTCCAGAGGCCCTTACTTGAAGAAACTCATGTAAAGTATGGTTTCCTGTCAGAAAATACACTTTTGGGGTATTTTCAGGCTGAAACGACTTTTGTGAGCAAAAAGCCGGAAATGCATCTAAAAGTGATGAAAGTATCATGTTTTCATGAAAACACAAGGAAACTAGTTGATATTAGTCCAGAGGCCCTTACTTGAAGAAACTCATGTAAAGTATGATTTCATGTCAGAAAAGACACTTTTGGGGTATTTTCAGGCTGAAACGACTTTTGTGAGCAAAAAAGCC
>NW_026552927.1:0-838 GCF_027596085.1 Anoplopoma fimbria | reverse complement strand
ATGAAAGTATCATGTTTTCATGAAATCACAAGGAAATTGGTTTATATTAGACCCGAGGCCCTTACTTGAAGAAACTCATGTAAAGTATGGTTTCCTGTCAGAAAAGACACTTTTGGGGTATTTTAAGGCTGAAAAGCTTTTGCATCTGTAAATGCATCTAAAAGTGATGAAAGCAGCATGTTTTCATGAAATCACAATGAAATTGTATGATAGTAGTCCAGAGGCCCTTACTTGAAGAAACTCATGTAAACTATGGTTTCCTGTCAGAAAAGACACTTTTGGGGTATTTTAAGGCTGAAAAGCTGTAAATGCATCTAAAAGTGATGAAAGCAGCATGTTTTCATGAAATCACAAGGAAATTGGTTGATATTAGACCCGAGGCCCTTACTTGAAGAAACTCATGTAAAGTATGGTTTCCTGTCAGAAAAGACACTTTTGGGGTATTTTAAGGATGAAAAGCTGTAAATGCATCTAAAAGTGATGAAAGCAGCATGTTTTCATGAAATCACAAGGAAACTTGTTATTATGAGTCCAGAGGCCCTTACTTGAAGAAACGTCTTTTTACATACTTTGATGAAAGCAGCATGTTTTCATGAAATCACAAGGACATTGGTTGACATTAGAACCGAGGCCCTTACTTGAAGAAACTCATGTAAACTATGGTTTCCTGTCAAAAAATACACTTTTGGGGTATTTTAAGGCTGAAACGTCTTTTGGCAGCAGAAAAGCTGTAAATGCATCTAAAAGTGATGAAAGTATCATGTTTTCATGAAATCACAAGGAAATTGGTTGATATTAGAACCGAGGCCCTTACTTGAAGAAACTCATGTAAAGTATG
>NW_026552926.1:0-716 GCF_027596085.1 Anoplopoma fimbria | reverse complement strand
AAAGTATGTAAAAAGACGTTTCTTCAAGTAAGGGCCTCTGGACTCATAATAACAAGTTTCCTTGTGATTTCATGAAAACATGCTGCTTTCATCACTTTTAGATGCATTTACAGCTTTTCTTCAAGTAAGGGCCTCGGGTCTAATATCAACCAATTTCCTTGTGATTTCATGAAAACATGCTGCTTTCATCAAAGTATGTAAAAAGACGTTTCTTCAAGTAAGGGCCTCTGGACTCATAATAACAAGTTTGCTTGTGATTTCATGAAAACATGATACTTTCATCACTTTTAGATGCATTTACAGCTTTTCAGCCTTAAAATACCCCAAAAGTGTCTTTTCTGACAGGAAACCATAGTTTACATGAGTTTCTTCAAGTAAGGGCCTCGGTTCTAATATCAACCAATTTCCTTGTGATTTCATGAAAACATGCTGCTTTCATCACTTTTAAGATGCATTTACAGCTTTTCAGCCTTAAAATACCCCAAAAGTGTCTTTTCTGACAGGAAACCATACTTTACATGAGTTTCTTCAAGTAAGGGCCTCGGGTCTAATATCAACCAATTTCCTTGTGATTTCATGAAAACATGATACTTTCATCACTTTTAGATGCATTTACAGCTTTTCTGCTGCCAAAAGACGTTTCAGCCTTAAAATACCCCAAAAGTGTATTTTTTGACAGGAAACCATAGTTTACATGAGTTTCTTCAAGTAAGGGC
>NW_026552925.1:0-906 GCF_027596085.1 Anoplopoma fimbria | reverse complement strand
ATACTATGCTATGACAGTTTTGGACATACCATACTATGACTTTTTCGACATACTATAGTATAACCTTTTTTTGACTTTTTTCGACATACTATAGTATAACCTCTTTTTTGACTTTTTTTCGACATACTATAGTATGACTTTTTTTCAATTTTTTTCGACATACTATGCTATGACAGTTTTGGACATACCATACTATGACTTTTTCGACATACTATAGTATAACCTTTTTTTTGACTTTTTTCGACATACTATAGTATAACCTCTTTTTTGACTTTTTTCGACATACTATAGTATGACTTTTTTTCAATTTTTTTCGACATACTATGCTATGACAGTTTTGGACATACCATACTATGACTTTTTCGACATACTATAGTATAACCTTTTTTTTGACTTTTTTCGACATACTATAGTATAACCTCTTTTTTGACTTTTTCGACATACTATAGTATGACTTTTTTTCAATTTTTTTCGACATACTATGCTATGACAGTTTTGGACATACCATACTATGACTTTTTCGACATACTATAGTATAACCTTTTTTTTGACTTTTTTCGACATACTAAACCTCTTTTTGACTTTTTTCGACATACTATAGTATGACTTTTTTTTTCAATTTTTTTGGACATACTATGCTATGACAGTTTTGGACATACCATACTATGACTTTTTCGACATACTATAGTATAACCTTTTTTTTTGACTTTTTTCGACATACTATAGTATAACCTCTTTTTTGACTTTTTCGACATACTATAGTATGATTTTTTTCAATTTTTTTCGACATACTATGCTATGACAGTTTTGGACATACCATACTATGACTTTTTCGACATACTATAGTATAACCTTTTTTTTTACTTTTTTTCGACATACTATAGTATAACCTCTTTTTGACTTTTT
>NW_026552924.1:0-3697 GCF_027596085.1 Anoplopoma fimbria | reverse complement strand
AAAAAGTCATACTATAGTATGTCGAAAAAGTCAAAAAGAGGTTATACTATAGTATGTCGAAAAAAGTCAAAAAAAAGGTTATACTATAGTATGTCGAAAAAGTCATAGTATGGTATGTCCAAAACTGTCATAGCATAGTATGTCGAAAAAAATTGAAAAAAAAGTCATACTATAGTATGTCGAAAAAAGTCAAAAAAGAGGTTATACTATAGTATATGAAAAAGTCAAAAAAAGGTTATACTATAGTATGTGAAAAGTCATAGTATAGTATGTCCAAAACTGTCATAGCATAGTATGTCGAAAAAATTGAGAAAAAAGTCATACTATAGTATGTCGAAAAAAAGTCAAAAAAGAGTTATCACACTATGAGTATGTCTAGAAAGAATCAAAAAAAAGGTTATACTATAGTATGTCGAAAAAGTCATAATTATGGTATGTCCAAAACTGTCATAGCATAGTATGTCAGAAAAAAATTGAAAAAAGTCATACTATAGTATGTATCCGAAAAAAAGTCAAAAAAGAGGTTATACTATAGTATGTCGAAAAAAAAAGTCAAAAAAAAAAGGTTATACTATAGTATGTGGGGAAAAAGTCATTGTTTGGTACGTCCAAAACTGTCATAGCATAGTATGTCGAAAAAAATTGAAAAAAGTCAAATAGTGGCAGGAAAAAAGTTATACTATAGTATGTGAAAAAAGTCAAAAAAAAGGTTATACTATAGTATGTGAAAAAGTCATAGTATGGTATGTCCAAAACTGTCATAGCATAGTATATCGAAAAAATTGAAAAAAAGAGTCATACTATAGTATGTCGAAAAAAGTCAAAAAAAGGTTATACTATAGTATGTCGAAAAAGTCAAAAAAAAAGGTTATACTATAGTATGTCAGAAAAAGTCATTAGTTGGTATGTCCAAAACTGTCATAGCATAGTATGTCGAAAAAAATTGAAAAAAAGTCATACTATAGTATGTCGAAAAAGTCAAAAAAGAGGTTATACTGAGTATGTCGAAAAAGTCAAAAAAAAGGTTATACTATAGTATGTCGAAAAAAGTCATAGTATGGTATGTCCAAAACTGTCATAGCATAGTATGTCGAAAAAATTGAAAAAAAAGTCATACTATAGTATGTCGAAAAAAAAGTCAAAAAGAGGTTATACTATAGTATGTCGAAAAAACAAAAAAAAGGTTATACTATAGTATGTCCGAAAAAGTCATAGTATGGTATGTCCAAAACTGTCATAGCATAGTATGTCGAAAAAATTGAAAAAAAAGTCATACTATAGTATGTCGAAAAAAGTCAAAAAAAGAGGTTATACTATAGTATGTCGAAAAAAGTCAAAAAAAGGTTATACTATAGTATGTAAAAAGTCATAGTATGGTATGTCCAAAACTGTCATAGCATAGTATGTCGAAAAAAATTGAAAAAAAAGTCATACTATAGTATGTAAAGAAAAAAGTCAAAAAAAGAGGTTATACTATAGTATGTGAAAAAAGTCAAAAAAAAAGGTTATACTATAGTATGTCGAAAAAAGTCATATACTATAGTATGGTATGTCCAAAACTGTCATAGCATAGTATGTCGAAAAAAAATTGAAAAAAAAGTCATACTATAGTATGTCGAAAAAAAAGTCAAAAAAAAGAGGTTATACTATAGTATGTCGAAAAAAGTCAAAAAAAAGGTTATACTATAGTATGTCGAAAAATCATAGTATGGTATGTCCAAAACTGTCATAGCATAGTATGTCGAAAAAAAATTGAAAAAAAATCATACTATAGTATGTGAAAAAAGTCAAAAAAAGAGGTTATACTATAGTATGTCGAAAAAAAGTCAAAAAAAAGGTTATACTATAGTATGTCGAAAAAGTCATAGTATGGTATGTCCAAAACTGTCATAGCATAGTATGTCGAAAAAATTGAAAAAAAAGTCATACTATAGTATGTCGAAAAAGTCAAAAAGAGGTTATACTATAGTATGTCGAAAAAAGTCAAAAAAAAGGTTATAGTATAGTATGTAGAAAAAGTCATAGTATGGTATGTCCAAAACTGTCATAGCATAGTATGTCCAAAAAAATTGAAAAAAAGTCATACTATAGTATGTCGAAAAAAGTCAAAAAAAGGTTATACTATAGTATGTCGAAAAAAGTCAAAAAAAGGTTATACTATAGTATGTCGAAAAAGTCATAGTATGGTATGTCCAAAACTGTCATTGCATAGTATGTCAAAAAATTTTGAAAAAAAAGTCATACTATAGTATGTTGAAAAAGGTCAAAAAAAGGTTATACTATAGTATGTCGAAAAAAGTCAAAAAAAAAGGTTATACTATAGTATGTCGAAAAAGTCATAGTACGGTATGTCAAAAACTGTCATAGCATAGTATGTCGAAAAAAAGGTCAAATTGAAAAAAAGTCATACTATAGTATGTCGAAAAAAGTTAAAAAAAAGGTTATACTATAGTATGTCGAAAAAAAGTCAAAAAAAGGTTATACTATAGTATGTCGAAAAAGTCATAGTATGGTATGTCCAAAACTGTCATAGCATAGTATGTCGAAAAAATTGAAAAAAAAGTCATACTATAGTATGTCGAAAAAGTCAAAAAAGAGGTTATACTATAGTATGTCGAAAAAAGTCAAAAAAAGGTTATACTATAGTATGTCGAAAAAGTCATAGTATGGTATGTGAAAAACTGTCATAGCATAGTATGTCGAAAAAAATTGAAAAAAAAAAGTCATACTATAGTATGTCGAAAAAAGTCAAAAAAGAGGTTATACTATAGTATGTCGAAAAAAGTCAAAAAAAGGTTTTACTATAGTATGTCGAAAAAGTCATAGTATGGTATGTCCAAAACTGTCATAGCATAGTATGTCGAAAAAATTGAAAAAAAGTCATACTATAGTATGTCGAAAAGTCAAAAAAAAAGAGGTTATACTATAGTATGTCGAAAAAAGTAAAAAAGGTTATACTATAGTATGTCGAAAAAGTCATAGTATGGTATGTCCAAAACTGTCATAGCATATGTCGAAAAAAATTGTCATGTCGAAAAAAATTGAAAAAAAAAAAAGTCATACTATAGTATGTCAAAAAAAATCAAAAAAAAAAGGTTATACTATAGTATGTCGAAAAAAGTCAAAAAAAGGTTATACTATAGTATGTCAGAAAAAGTCATAGTATGGTATGTCCAAAACTGTCATAGCATAGTATGTCGAAAAAAGTCAAAAAAAGGGTCATACTATAGTATGTCGAAAAATAGTCAAAAAAGAGGTTATACTATAGTATGTCGAAAAAAAGTCAAAAAAAAAGGTTATACTATAGTATGTCAGAAAAAGTCATAGTATGGTATGTCCAAAACTGTCATAGCATAGTATGTCGAAAAAAATTGAAAAAAAAGTCATACTATAGTATGTCGAAAAAGTCAAAAAGAGGTTATACTATAGTATGTCGAAAAAGTCAAAAAAAAAAAGGTTATACTATAGTATGTCGAAAAAGTCATAGTATGGTATGTCCAAAACTGTCATAGCATAGTATGTCCAAAAAATTGAAAAAAAAGTCATACTATAGTATGTCGAAAAAAGTCAAAAAGAGGTTATACTATAGTATGTCGAAAAAAGTCAAAAAAAGGTTATACTATATTATGTCGAAAAAGTCATAGTATGGTATGTCCAAAACTGTCATAGCATAGTATGTCGAAAAAATTGAAAAAAG
>NW_026552923.1:0-4508 GCF_027596085.1 Anoplopoma fimbria | reverse complement strand
CTACAAGGGGTTTGTGGACAAAGCTCCTTTCTCTCTGACTTTGTGTCGGTGTTGTGTCTGAAGCTCTTCATCTAAACAGCTCTCTGTGGCTGTTCCTTCCTCCCTGAAATATTTAAAACTGATCCTCCAAACACTCCACAATAGTACCACTAACAAAGAATAGCATATTTCACTGACAAATACACTGCGTTGCCTGAAGCTACTTCAAAATAAAAGCCTTCTGCTTTTGAAAAACTCATATTTGAAGCAGAAGCAGCAGGAAATGTTGAGTTTTCATCAGCAGTAAGTTAGCTCAGCTTTGAAATGACTAAAACAATCAGTAAAAATTGAAATAAGGCTGATATCTGATAAAAACTGAAATGTCATAATGACAACGATGACAAAATCTTCCCACAGAAAGTGCTCTCATGACCCCTCGGTCACTTAGTGGTTATATTCTCAATTTACCATGAGTCCAAAGACTCACAATAGACAAGACTCAACAACTGAGAGTCAATCTTGATACTCCAACAAATTTAAGGCTAAGCCTACAATGTTTTATGACTCCACCTCTATTGTGTTACGAGCATCTGCATTCTTGAGGACGAAGACACAGAGACAACTTAAAGAAACTGAGTTTGATGCCAAAATAACATGTACCTTAAAAGATGTTATGCTGAGTGAACATATGTTTAATAATAGGAAGAGTTCTTGACATGAGGGTTTTGGATCTTCTTCTGACCTCTCTCCAATACTATGACTCCTCGAGATATAATCCACATCTCTGAGTAAATTAGTTTACTTTTTGGTCATTTTCAATTTATATAACTTAAATATTCATTCTAATAAATAGACCTATCCATTATATTAATCATGTTTTAATCCTGATTTATAGATATATTCATATATGCATCTTTTGTGTTTACCACATCTCAAACAGTTATAACATCTGAGTTTGTAAATAATATGTACAGTTAAGTTCATGATAACCAACTCTGTTTATGACATGCACTGTGAGCTGTAAGGTCTTATATAGACAGGTGTGTGCCTTTCCTAATCAAGTCCAATCAGTTTAATTAAACACAGCTGGACTCCAATGAAGGAGTAGAACCATCTCAAGGAGGATCAGAAGAAATGGACAGCATGTGAGTTAAATATGAGTGTCACAGCAAAGGGTCTGAATACTTATGACCATGTGATATTTCAGTTTTTCTTTTTTAATAAATTTGCAAAAATTTCTACATTTCTGTTTTTTTCTGTCAAGATGGGTTGCTGAGTGTACATTAATGCGAAAAAAAATGAACTTTTTCGATTTTAGCAAATGGCTGCAATGAAACAAAGGGTGAAAAATTTAAAGGGGTCTGAATACTTTCCGTACCCACTGTACCTGAAAAAGGGGGATAAATAATCACAAGTGTGATGTGATGCCTTTTCTTAAGCGAGAACTTTACTGCAATCAGGAAAATATTGCGGTTTCCCCTTGGTATGTGGGTGGAGCACAAAGCAATCGATCTCAGACTCAAGATCAAGACCACTATGTAGACACAGTTTAAGACTATTATATCTAAACTTACACAATGAAGAACAAAGTACACAATGTAAGAAAAACACCATATTAGGATTTTAACCATTTATCCACATGTGATGAATTTTCACTCTTTCATAACTTTTTGGTTTAAATAAATCCTCATGTTTTTTATGAATTTTATGGAAAAAAAATGACTAAAAAAATGACTGTAAAATGAATGATCTTTTTTAACCACATCACAGATTCCATCACAACAGACCATGAAATTACCAATTTCTTTAACTTATAAAAGTGCATATTTTCCAACTTGTCACACTTTCAAATAAGGAAGAATTCAATAGACGATGTAAGTAACTAATATTCACTCTGTAAAATAAGGTTAAATGAAATAATCAACTACATGTTTATGTAAAAACGTCAAACGATGGAATTTATTTGATAGACAATCAGGGCCGTGGCACACGAGGTAGAGCGCTCATCTCGCAACCACAAGGTCGGTGGTTCGAACCCCTCTACAGTCAACATGCCGAGGTGTCCTTGAGCGAGACACCTAACCCCAAGTTGCTCCCCGGGCGCAGCCCACTGCTCCTCAGGGATGGGTCAAATGCAGAGAATTGTAATTTCCCCATTGTGGGACTAATAAAGGATTCATTATTATTGTTATTATTATATTAGTTACTGATTCTACCTGGTCAGATGCATTCCTTTTAATTTAATTTGGGTTCATTGTTATTAATTGTTGTTAATCATGTTCTTTATTCATTCATTCATTTTGTTTATTTTATTAATTTATTTTTTTGTTTGTTTAGTAGTTTAGTTATGTAGTTAGTCCAATAAATATTTCATTTATAAAGAACTTGATCATTTCATTTGTGTGTACATGAAATAATAAGTCACTGTACACCATGAAGAGAACTCTGCAACCCTGAGATAAATTGATTGAAATCATTGTCTTTATACTAATTCATGGGTTTATGATTTATTATTGAGTTAATAATAACTAATTAATATTTTGATAGTAACGTATTATTATTTACTAAATCTGCTACAAGTAATAAGGCTACACCAGGTCAGGTAAATGTTATTGATAGATATTATCTCTGCCTTCCTTCATATTCTTGTTTTTATTTCTCCTCTCTCTCACACACACATCTAGCTGCTCATTTCCTGTCAGATAGTTTGTATCAAGTATTAACTACCACATAATGCCTCAGAGCAACTTCCTGATTAAAAAACAAAAAGGAATTCAAGGGGCCTCTATACTATTGTGTGTCAATGGTATAGGACAGGCTGTGAGCTAACCAGTTGGTTAACATGCACTAAAAGGCACTGACAAGCTCTTACATGCACTAAAAGTCAAATTCACATGCACTAAAAGTCAAATTCACATGCACTAAAAGGCACCAACATAAACTAACATGAACTAACGTGCACTTCAGGCACTAACATGCACCAAAAGGCATGTGGCCGGCCAGCTATAACACCAAACACAGAGAGATAGACTTCATTCTCTGCTCAGGTAGACTTTACTCCTCAATATCTTTACAGAGATGATATCCGTTGATGAGATATTTATTGATTAATATATAATCTGATTGTTAAATATAGCTAATTTAACTTGATCTCTTTATTCTTGAAGTCACTGAGAATTTATAAAGTCCTGTTTCCAGACCTGAAGACATCACAGAGAAATGGACAGTCTTACTTTGTACAGAGCTGGTCTGACTGGCTGTCTGCAGTCCAGCTCTTGTTCTGGATCTGGACAGCAGCTCCTCCTCAGAAACATGACTCCTCTTCTTCTCTCTGTGGAGACATTTCTTTATCACTAAAATCATTTGTTGGTTATTTTTCCAGCAGATAACTTTTACATCAGTACCGCTCCTGGATGTTTGTTCTTGACCTTCAGGAACAATATATGGAGGAGAGAATCTAAACTCAAAGGTCCACTTACTAATGATTTAAAGCTTTCAGCTGAAAGCTCTGAACCTCTAGGAAATAAACCTTTGAGCTTCATTTTGAGTAGTTATTTAAAGAACAAACTCAAACATCAACACACAGAATCAAAGTGAGCAAAGCTTTTCTACAAATGCTTTTTCACCACATGTTGCACAGTTATGATGTGCACTGATTCAAGAAGCACCCCAGTGAGCACTAGTGAACACAGTGAGAAATCTGGTTGAAAACTGGTTGAAATCGGGTCTAAACGTCTATAGACGTCTTTTAGCCGTCTTTTCAACCAGCTAAAACACAGTTACAACTTCAACATGTCACAAAACACCATTTGGTTGATAACGTGTTCTGTTGTAACGTAAGGCTGTAAGACAGACAATATTAACATATTATATATGTTATAGTATTTATGTAAAGTATTCAGCTGCTCGTTGAAATCACGTCTACACATCTTCAACGCATTTAATGTTTCATATAAAAAGTCATAAATATCGGACTTTATCGACTGTTTGCTGCTAAAATAAGCTTCTAGGACGTCGTAATCCGGTCATTTTTATACATTACTCTGAAATTTTGCTTACAGCTGTAATGCGCAAGAACTTAGACTCTAGAGTTTGAACTTCGAGACTCACGAGACACAACGACAGGAACGAGCTGATGAACACGAGGCTTCACGCTGCACACACTGTAAGTACTGAACTACTGGATTCAGTTATTCAAAGAGAAAGTAGGATCATGAATATCATTAATATCATGTTTAAGCTGCTCACGATGCAGGTGAGGCTGCTAGCTTGTGTTAGCATGTTATCTTGTAGCGTTAGCATGCTAGCTTGTAGCGTTAGCATGCTAGCTTGTAGCGTTAGCATGCTAGCTTGTAGCTACTGCTACATGGACAACAGTAAACATTAACATGTGTAAGTTAATTAATTATTATATATATATATATAATTAATAATTAATTTATGGGCTGTCGCTGTAGTTCATTGATATAAAGAGAGTTTTAGACCATTTTACATCTAAATACATTACAGAGAGCTAGTGGGGCTGTACA
>NW_026552922.1:0-456 GCF_027596085.1 Anoplopoma fimbria | reverse complement strand
CGCATAAGAATCGAACCCACAACCTACGGGATGTCAGCCCGTCGCCCATCCACCTGAGCCATTCTTCCTCACGCTCTTTAACTGTGTTTTGGTATATTTAACCTCTTCATTGCAAGTCGGACCCGAAAACTTGTTGCCCGCATAAGGATCGAACCCACAACCTACGGGATGTCAGCCCGTCTCCATCCACCTGAGCCATTCTTCCTCACACTCCTCAACCCTGTCCTGGTATATTTGGCATTGCCATTGCTTGTAAGACCTTAAACACCCTGGCCAGACGCAAGACTCAAAAACCCACAACCACCGGCATCCCAAACCCCTCTCCTATCGCCCTCACCCATCGGCCCCGACACTCTTGACTTGTCTCCGCGCTTATTTGCCATTGCCATTGCATGTAAGACCTTAAAACACCCTGGGGTCCGACGCAAGACTCAAACACAACCTCCGGCATCCCAG
>NW_026552921.1:0-747 GCF_027596085.1 Anoplopoma fimbria | reverse complement strand
AAAGTCAAAAGAGGTTATACTATAGTATGTCGAAAAAAGTCAAAAAAAAGGTTATACTATAGTATGTCGAAAAAGTCATAGTATGGTATGTCCAAAACTGTCATAGCATAGTATGTCGAAAAAAATTGAAAAAAAAAAAAGTCATACTATAGTATGTCGAAAAAGTCAAAAAAGAGGTTATACTATAGTATGTCGAAAAAAGTCAAAAAAAAGGTTATACTATAGTATGTCGAAAAAGTCATAGTATGGTATGTCCAAAACTGTCATAGCATAGTATGTCCAAAAAATTGAAAAAAAGTCATACTATAGTATGTCGAAAAAGTCAAAAAAGAGGTTATACTATAGTATGCTCGAAAAAGTCAAAAAAAGGTTATACTATAGTATGTCGAAAAGTCATAGTATGGTATGTCCAAAACTGTCATAGCATAGTATGTCGAAAAAAATTGAAAAAAAAAGTCATACTATAGTATGTCGAAAAAGTCAAAAAAGAGGTTATACTATAGTATGTCGAAAAAAAGTCAAAAAAAGGTTATACTATAGTATGTCGAAAAGTCATAGTATGTCAAAACTGTCATAGCATAGTATGTCGAAAAAAAAATTGAAAAAAGTCATACTATAGTATGTCGAAAAAAGTCAAAAAAGAGGTTATACTATAGTATGTCGAAAAAAGTCAAAAAAAAGGTTATACTATAGTATGTCGAAAAAAGTCATAGTATGGTATGTCCAAAACTGTCATAGCATAGTATG
>NW_026552920.1:0-2444 GCF_027596085.1 Anoplopoma fimbria | reverse complement strand
CTACTTTGACACTGGGTTGTTTAAATACTTATTTTTTGTGGTCATTATTTTTTTTTATCTATTAATTGTTTGTTCCAATGTTTTGCTGATTGCTGTTATCTGTATGAACAGAAGCTTACATGAACCTATGTACCTTTTTCTGTGCAGCCTGTTTGTAAATGAACTGTATGGTAGTACAGGGTTGTTTCCATTCCTTCTGGTTCAGATCCTCTCTGACGTTCACACTGTTTCTGCTCCACTTTGTTTCCTGCAGATTTTCTCTGTGTATTCGTATGGCAGTGTAGAGTTTTTTAAACTTAGCCATCATGTCTTATGACAGATATCTCGCTATCTGTTATCCTCTACAATATAATACTCGTATGACATTTTACTAAGGTTGCCGTACTTATTGCTCTAACGTGGTTATTCCCATTTCTTGCTATTATTGTCTTGATTTCATTGAGTGCACCTCTACAGCTGTGTGGGAACATCATTGACAAAATTTTACTGGAAACTATCCATTGTTAAACTGGCCTGTTCTGACACTCGAGTCAATAACATTTATGGGCTCCTTTACACTGTCATCTCAATCACACGTTCCTCTCATTTTAATTATTTACACTTACTTGAAGATTCTTAGAGTTTGTTTCTCTGGCTCTAAACAGACCAGACATAAAGCTATCAGTACCTGCACACCTCACCTTGCTTCTCTGCTCACCTTTTCTTTTGCTATTTTTTTCACATATTGGAGAGCAGATTTGATATGAGCAATGTACCCAATATGTTGAGCTTTTATTATCCTTATACTTTCTAACATGCCAGCCTCTCTTTACCCCAGTACTATACGGGTTGAAAATGTCCAAAATCCGCACCATGTGTAAACGTCTATTGTGTGGTGAAATGTAGGTAATCTAACAGGTCTGCTGAATTTAGTTTTACATACATGAAAAGCAATGATAAATGACTTCTCTGACACACCAGTATCAACACCAACGACGTCTCTACTTTAATGTGTGTGGAAAGTAAGACAATTAAAGATGCAGGTTGTGCATGATGGGTTGATGTTGATTTTGATCTCCAAAATAAGTTATGCACTACATTTATATCTTATCACTTTTTATATTGTTCACTTAATCGGACAGACATGATCTACTGTGTGTTGTTTTTGCTCACGTGACTTACAATAAGTGTATTCAACTTCCATAGGAAGAAGAGCTGAGATGCAAATAAGTTAGAGCAAACTCCAAAAGTGTTTTTGGGCAGTTTAAGTGGATACAGAGAATGCACAAGAGTCATAACATTAGAATTTCAAATTAACTGTCTATTTGTGAATAAATATGGAGCAGGTTTATTTCTAACAGTGAACCCAATATGTTGTGAATATTTTATCATTGTATTTTATTACATTCCAACTGCCCTTCATGCCTGTAATGTACGGTGCCTCAACATGTCTAAAATACCTACTGTGTGTAAAAGTCTGCTTTTAAGTTCAGTTAAGAAGTCTAGATCATCTGAAGGATTTATTCATTTTAAGTAACAAGAGAAAACAATAAATGTTTGCCTTTGGCTGACTTATGTCAACAATTATGATTTCTTCAGTTGTTTTCAAATTGTTATTTTTAATCTTCTTAGCAGCGCACTGCCCTCAGGGATGGGTTAAATGCGAAGAGAAATGTCAGTGTATATGTGTATCTATGTTCATGATCAAGGTAAAGCTGATATTCATATTCAAATTCATATTCATCTTCTATATGAAGCAAAGGTACACCATCCAAATCCTAAAACCTTGGTGAGTATTTTCTTACCTTTTTGAGATTTTAGACCTTTGTTTTTTAAATGTTACCATACTGCTGAAACCTTATCAGATTATTATTAACTACTAGGGCTTTGAAGAGTGAGTAAGTTCCAGATTCATTACATTGTAAAAGGTCAGGTGTCAGTTTTATTTTCTTAGCCCAAAATCCAAAGCTACAAATTTACCTGGAGAGGTCTTAACAATAACATTCCACCATTGTATCCTTTGGACTAAATTCAAGAAAGTAAAAAAGTCTTTATGACAGGAAAAGTGAAAAATGTTGGTATTTCAGGACAATTTGAAAACAGTCTGAGCTTAGCCCATTTCTTTCCTTCCTGAGTGTTTTGATGGTTTACCAGAACCGTTTAGAGGCAGAGATCAGACTGAAGATAGATTATTAATTAAGGTATCACCCTCGTCTTGTTTAACATGTTGAGAAGAGTTGGCACTTGATCAGTGACAGGTGGAAGCCTCAGTCATGTTAAGATATCTACCAACAGTGCCAGTGATCTGATAATGATATAGCCATTGGGGTTTCTTATGATGCTGCAACTTTCAGGAGGAGACCACTGTCTCCGGGCAGCAGGAAATGATCTGGTTTTAAATTGGACAAGATACCGATGATCATGGTAGAGAAATCCGGTGCATCTTTGGAAGGGCACAGTATTTG
>NW_026552919.1:0-2127 GCF_027596085.1 Anoplopoma fimbria | reverse complement strand
TCAATATGAAATATGAAACCTGCGTAGCGTTTACCATGATCCACCTAGCTCATCTAACAATCAACACTTTACAAGATGAACTATGTTACAGTTTGTTGAAGATTTCTAAATGTTAGTTAAATCTTTAACGCTTAATTTGCTGAGGACTGTGTCCAGATAAAGCATTATCCAATCAAAAAAATGTATTAATGATTAAGAAAACAAATTTGAAACATTCCTCAAGTTAAGACATGACACAGCACAGATTATGACATTGTGTTAACATTCACTTGCTTTAGTCAGACTGTGAATCCCTCCTCACTGAGCTGAAACCTCTGCCTCTCTTAACCTTTTCATGTGGGGAGACGCCCACAGCAGCAGACTGACTTCATTATCAAAGGACCTTCTGCTTAAGACAGATTTCTAATTAATGCCACAAAAAAAGCTAATTTTAGTTTTGCACAAAGTCTAAAGATAGCTCACTGAAAACAAATATAAATACAATGGAGTGGATTCCTTTTTCATTGCAGTCTTATGTAGATGTCATTATTAGATAATACACATAATAGCAAACCATAAAGTCCCCAAATACAGAGAGTTTGTTAAATGCCCGACCCAAGAAGAGACTTTACATCACAGATGACCAACTTCAAGTCTAAGGCTGATTTCACACCAAATCAGGGTTGTGGCGTTTAGATTAATGGTCTGTTAAACATCTTCAGACTGCAGGATGAAGAACATCTTTGTTCCCTCATGACAGGGTTGTACCGCTCTGGATCGCCGTAAGTAGTTTTACTGACGCTTTGAAAGACAATGGGACAGTCCTGTCACCATCACTATGACACCATCCCTGTGACCCCATCCAACAGCTCCAGTCCTCCAGCTGCTCCTCCCCACCTCTGCAGGGGCCTGTTCCTCTCCACAACCCAGATGCCTCCTCCTACCCCACCAAAAAGTTGACCGTCTCCATCCTGAAGATGGATGTTAACAGGCTGTTCAAAGGAAAGAACCCCTGTAAAGCAGCCAGTCCAGACATCTTTAAGGTCTCACTGGAGACATGCCAAGTACCAGAATACTTCAAGACCTCCATCATCATGCCTGTCCCCAAAACCAGGAATCATAGGACTTAACAACTAGAGACTCGTCATCCTGACCTCTGTGGTTACAAACTCTTTTGAGCACTTTTTCCTTCCCAACCTAAAAACCATCACTGACAAAACACTTTTAGCTCATCACTCTAAAGAGAGTGGAGATGTTTGTGGATTTCCGGAAAAAAGCAGCTCTATAATATCACCCTGTGTGACTGTGGTATATTTTCAGGTCTTGCACAATACAGCGAAGGCCACACGTGTCTTTGTTTTAGATAAGAAGCAGATATGCAGGATACCAGGGTCCAAAGGGCAAATGTGTAGAATGACGGAGCCCCATACATGGTCTGGACTTCAGCCCAAATGTGAATAACATGTACCCTATATAAGGAGGTGTGAGAGCCCGAAAGGTAGGACTCTCACATTCGACTCGAGACCTCCGGGCGCTCTAGACGTCCGTCATGACATGTGTTGCTTGTTTGTAATAAACTTTATTATACCAGCAAGAACAGTGTCCGCGAAGCATCCTTTCTCATCACTTCAACAGCACGGTCGCATGAAAGATACGACATGACTCACCAGTCAACAGTGAGGAGTCCTTCCGCTTCCTGGGCACTATCATCGCCAAGGACCTCAAGTGGGAGCTGAACATCAGCTCCCTCCTCCAAAGACAACAGCAGAGGATGTACTTTCTAGGGCATCTGAGGAAGTTCAACCTGCCAAAGTCAATGATGGTGAACTTCTACACTGCTGTTATAGAGTCCATCTTCAACTCCTCCACCACCGTCTGGTCGGCTGCTGCCAACGCCAAGGAGCGTATAATCTCTGCAGAGGGTGATTGGCTGCAACCTCAGGTGCCTGTATGCCTTTAGGATTAGGATTGTGGCCGACCCCTCCTACACTCGACATAAACTTACTGAGTAACTTCAAACCTCATGCCCACTGCAGTTTGCCTCATCAGCAAGGCCCTGAACCTACTGACAAGGGCTAGCCTCAGGACTTTAAGTCTCCGGCCTGCCACCCATACTGCTAGCCTTTGGACCACAGGACTGCTTAGGCG
>NW_026552918.1:0-1136 GCF_027596085.1 Anoplopoma fimbria | reverse complement strand
CAAGTATGAAATAAGAAACATATGTAGAGTTAATCATGATTAATCCTTTTGGTTGAAAATACTGTTTAACTTTGCACAGGAACAACAATTCTATATAATACTAATGTTGCATTTTGTTAGTTGTGTTGAACTAGTTTAAACTTTGACATGCATCGATGAGTGCAGCTAAAGCATCAACAAACAGTTTACTAACGCTCAACAAACTAGAGAATCATGAGTGACAAACATCTCAAACTAACCACCACTCGGTTAAGGAGCTACAAACAAGTCATGAACCTGTGTGAGTCCCTCTTTACTGAGCTGTAACTCGGCAGTCAGTCTTTTCAGGGTTGGTTGGCCCAGGAGACTCATGTTGTGACAAATAGGAATCACAAAGCCAGAAGAACAGCAGCAGCTCAACAACTGCTGACGCTCTGACATCAACTATATACTGGCTCTTTCCCTCACACTGTCAAACCCGCCTCTGTCACACCAATTCTGAAAAAAGCCTGGCCTAAACCCGGATATCCCCAAAAAAGCCAATCTCTGATCACCCTATTCTTTAAAAACACTGGTTCAAATCATATCTCTCCAACCGCCAACAGTTCATTCACTTCAATAAGTTCTACTCTGACACAGACCCAGTCTGCCAAGGTGTCCCCCAAGGTTCGGTACTCGGCCCCCTCCTCTTCATCCTTTACATTCTCTGGATCCTGAATGCAAGCCAACTTTCTCAAACTCAACAGCGACAAATCTGACCCTCTCCTTCAAACGCCACGTCAATCACATAACTAAAAACGGCTTCTTTAATCTCAACACATTGCAGTCTATGCCCAAACCTTTCCTCCTAGGTACAGTAACTGAAACACTCAACTGTGAAAAATATCCACACAAAGATGATGAAACTGTGACGTGATGATACCAACTCCAACACAATCTGAACTCATAAACTTGGTCCAGACACTGCTCTCAGGAACCTATAGGTCACTAAATGGTTGAGCTATCACCTTACCATGTGCCTAGAGAGATTCAAGATAAGACTTTGGGTCAATCCCTCAAACCAGGATCAGTCTCCTAGCGAGCATGTGATTATGTTTGTTTCTTCAACTGTACAATACATGTGAATAAATTATTATTATTATTATTATTAAATGTGT
>NW_026552917.1:0-43534 GCF_027596085.1 Anoplopoma fimbria | reverse complement strand
ATAAGTATTTAATAAACTAAAAGGAAATGATACTGGATACAAACAAACGGCGTCAACAAACACAATAGTGCGAGGATAGCACTTATTGGTAAAACTCATTAATTTAACTCTTTACAGACTTCAGAACATTAGCCTAAACAATGTTTTTTAACATTTTAATCTGTAATAGAGCAAAGTGAAAGAGCCGTACTCAACTTCATGTTGGCAACTCCGAGATAAAGATTAAATAAACAGTTTGTATTAGTTAGAAAATACTTCTAGTCCCCCCATAAGAAGCTGTTCATCAGACTGGACCCAAACTTCTATCAGACTATTTGACTGAGGACGCAGTCAGATGTGAACATTTCTTCACAGTCAGATCTGGACTTGATCTCAGGTCTTTTTTCAGGCTGATTGGATGCAACTTTAGATGATTACAGAGGTGAGATGTGTCTGTAGAAACTAGTGCGTAAAAAATGGACGTGAAGGATTCCATGGTTGCTATGGTTTCTTCTACAGGTGCATCATTTTACAAGATCATCATTCGAACGAAAACAAAACCTCCAGCGGTCAAGAAAAGTTTTTCTACAAATTTAACTCGACGTTTCGCCCAAATTAACGCTCCTACTGAGGACTTCTTACATCCTGACAACGACTAAAGACTCACAGAGACCGACTAAAGCCACACAACCAACTTCCATCATGGAAAATGTGAGATTTGAACTCTTTAAACTCGACGGTGTTTTCTATGTGTTTTATCGTCTCAAAATGGCGGCCTCAACCTACTAATAATAATAATTTGATATTTTTATGTAAAAAATAATTAATATTACAAATGTTTATCACCCAGCTCACAGTGAATTTAAGAGTAATCATAAGTATAACTCTGAAGTACTTAAATTTCCTCCGTTTTGTGGTGATTTATTAGATTTGTTGGTATGAATATGCAGCACTAAAACATGAAACCACTTAAAAGTATGATAGCCTTAATGTGGGTCCTGCTTTATTACCTGACCTGGTTGTCCTGTACTGAAGAAGATACCAGATGTTTCAAAAAATACATCATTATCTCTATTTCAGTGTTGCATATTCCTAAATTCAAATATTTATTCAGGTTACCACACAGGTAATATTTCAGCACAGATAAATTGTCCACACTGCACAGAGTGTGTGATGAACTATGAACTAATGAGGGTTAATAGGGGCCCAGCAGAACTTTTGTGTCCTGTAGCCAACTTGTTTGTTAATCAATAAGGTAACAAACTCCATGTGTTGACAGGGCTAACAGGCCGACATGCTCATGAAGAGTAATGTCTTTTTCTAGAGCAAAGTTGAACTTTGGCAGGAAATTGTGGAATGACATTCATATTATTGAGTGCTGTCTGTTGCATTTACTGTACTTATGGAGCCTCATTCTAACGTGTGTGTGTATTGTAGCAGTGTGACAATACTACCCGCCGGCCAGAGAGAGCGAGGAGGCCTGCAGCCCGCAGACAGTGTCCATGCTGCAGGGACGACCAGGTCAGACATTTTATTTTAAGCCTTTGGATAGAATAAAAAGTTGATGTCCTAAATAGTTCACAATGATGTAATCCTCAAGAACTAGAGAATCAGATAGCTTTACAAAATGGCAAACACATGGTGGACTTTATTGTGAATACTGTACAGGCCTATTTCACAGGTTATTGGTCTCATTTATTTTACAATAACTTTCCTGTTAAGTTTCCATCAAATTGTAACCAATTATATTCAAATTATTCTGGAAACCAGTTGTAAAATCAAATAAAAGTTGATTCTCTAAATATTATAAAATAGACAGAATCTGTGAAGGGTCTTTTAAATTGACAAAGTAGTCCTCTGCAGTTCATCTGTATTTTTCTCTTGTAAGTTATAAAAGCATGTTGCTAAATAAGTTGACTGGAGATTGACGTCCTCTCGTGTGTTGCTCACCTTCCCCAGGTGTTGAATTCAACCCCAAACCAGCAGCACTCTGCTCCCACTGCCAACCGTCCCCAGAAGAGGAAGCGGACCTCCGCGGCTCGTCCTTCCAAACCTTCTGCTCAAACTCCAGAGGTGGTAAATAGTGTGTCTCCTCAGTCCTCCACTCCAGCTGCTGACATGCCGTTGTCTTTGTCCCCAAGGCCTCTGTCCACCATCCCACCTGCTGAGCTGCCAGTGGTCTCCAACGTGGCCCCCGGCCCCCAGTCCTCCTCTGCTCCACTGCACCACGACGGCCCTCTGACGATCCTCAACCACTCTGTGGAAGAGTACCGGCAGATCTACCATCATGTGGTGGATGATATGCTGACGTATGTTTGACTCTTTCATTCAGAATATTATTATGTTATTCAATAATTGCTACTTAAAAATATGTCACTGATTTATTTTCCAGTTTAAAGCTTTTTAATTTCATGACTCATTATGATTTATTTCTGTTTCTTCCTCCTCTCACAGGTTCCAGACTGGCCGGGTTCGTCCGTACAGTTTGGAGCTGGGACGTCGTATAAAGCAGAAGCTGTGGGAGAGACTGGACCGTCCCTCGTTTATGTCATCAGCTGATGAAGACGGACGTGTCCACATGGAAGTCTCATACAGGGTTGGAGTCCATCCTCCGCTTCACCATGTCGACACTTTGGGAGAACCGAAGCCGACGACACCTCCATCAAAAAGAGCTAAGAGATAGATTTCAGATGAAAACATCTTAATAGCTCGATAAGATGAAATGTGTAAATAATATTATTGGTTTAAGTTAAGTTTATAAAGTTATGTATTTATAGTTTAAGTTAAGTATTTGTAGTATAAGTTAAGTATTATTAAGTTAAGTATTTGTAGTTTAAGTTAAGTACTTCTATAGTATAAGTTAATTTTTTATAGCACACTCTTGTTCCACGCTCCACCTACAGCTTCTAGCATCAACCCGAAAACATCCACCTTAAGTGTACAGCCTCTGCCAACCTCCACCTGTGGCCTTTTTCAGTAAGCTGCTGATCCAACCTCTGCCTCCAGCCTACAGACAGCACCTGCAACCTCCAAACCTCCACCTACAGCCTCTGCCAGCAACCTGCAGGTGCCGCCTCCACCTGCAGATTCTGGCAGACAGCTGCATGCTGAACCTCCACCTACAGCCTCCACCAACAGCATCTGCCAGTAGACTGCAGGTGCCACCTCCACCTGCAGATTGTGGTGGACAGCTGCAAGTCCAACCTCCACCTAAAGCCTTCGCCAGCAACCTGAAACCACCGTCTCCAACTACACTTGAGGTTGCAGCCTTCTGACAGAATCAGCAGCCGCCGCCTCCACCTGCACATTCTGGTAGAAAGCTGCAACCAGAACCTCCACCTACAGCCTTTGCCAGCAACCTGAAGCCACTGCCTCCACTTGCAGATTCTGGCAGACAGCTGCATGCTGAACCTCCACCTACAGCCTCTGCCAGTAGACTGCAGGTGCCGCCTCCACCTGCAGATCTTGGTAGACAGCTGCAAGTCCAACCTCCACCTAAAGCCTTCGCCAGCAGCCTGAAACCACCGCCTCCAACTACGGTTCAGGTTGCAGCCTTCTGACAGAATCGGCAGCTGCCGCCTCCACCTGCACATTCTGGTAGAAAGCTGCAACCAGAACCTCCACCTACAGCCTCTGCCAGCAACCTAAAGCCAATGCCTCCACCTGTAGATTGCTGGCAGACAGCTGCAAACCAGATCTCCACCTCCAGCCTCCTCCAGCAACATGAAGCCACTGCCTCCACCTGCGGATTCTGGCAGACAGCTGCATGCTGAGCCTCCGCCTACAGCCTCCACCTACAGCCTCTGCCAGTAGACTGCAGGTGCCGCCTCCACCTGCAGATTTTGGTAGACAGCTGCAAGTCCAACCTCCACCTAAAGCCTTCGCCAGCAACCTGAAACCACTGCCTCCAACTACGGTTCAGGTTGCAGCCTTCTGACAGAATCGGCAGCTGCCGCCTCCACCTGCACATTCTGGTAGAAAGCTGCAACCAGAACCTCCACCTACAGCCTCTGCCAGCAACCTAAAGCCAATGCCTCCACCTGTAGATTGCTGGCAGACAGCTGCAAACCAGATCTCCACCTCCAGCCTCCTCCAGCAACATGAAGCCACTGCCTCCACCTGCAGATTCTGGCAGTCAGCTGCATGCTCAACCTCCACCTACATCCTCTGCCAGTAAAGTGCAGATGCTGCCTCCACCTGCCGATTGTGGCAGACAGCGGCAACCAGAACCTCCGCCTACAGCCTCTGCCAGCAACCTGCAGGTGCCGCCTCCACCTGCAGATTCTAGCATACCGCTGCAGCTCGAACCTCCACCAACAACCTCTGCCAGCAACCTAAAGCCAATGCCTCCACCTGTATATTGCTGGCAGACAGCTACAAACCAGATCTCCACCTCCAGCAACATGAAGCCATGAACTGCCTCCAACTGCAGTTCAGGTTGCAGCCCTCTGCCAGACTCAAGAGCTTTGCCTCCACCTGCACATTCTGGCAAAAGGCTGCAGCTCGAATCTTGAACTACAGCCTCCTCCATCCTTACCCAGCAGTCTAAAGCCCTGACCTCCACCTGTTGATTCTGGTAGACAGCTCCAGACTCCTGCTCCACCTCCAGCCTTTTCCAGTTCAAATATGCAGCCTTGCAACCTGCAGTTGCTGCCTCCACCTGCAGATTCTGGCAGTTTGCTGTAACCAGTATCTCCACCTACAGCCTCCACCAGCAACCTCCAGCCACTGTCCCACCTAGGGCTCAGGTTGCAGCCTTCTACCAGATTCTGCAGGCGCCTCCACCTGTCCTATTGCCATGTGAAGACCTCAGTGGAGGAGCAGAGGGACACACTCAGTCTGGTAAACAGAAGCTTCTAGAGAACAAACAGATCAGTGTGTAATAACAGTCTGCTGGGCTGATGGAGTAAAGCTCCCTCCATGTTTAGTGTTGGTGTCTCATTGTCTTTCAGTGTATTTTCAGTTCATCAGATGTTTTAATGTTAGAAATGATCAAGTCTGTAGAAGTCATGAAGAGAAAACATGATGTTTAATATCTTTGTGATAGAACATCTTAGAATAATATCTGAGGTGTGAACTGTTTGAAGCTCTGATTCTCTTCTGAATGTAAATATTTTTAATAGAGGTTTGGTGCTGTATGATATATTCATACCAGACATGTTCTCTGTGGTTTTCTCCAGGCCCTGGTGGACTTCACAGACTTCCAGATCTACCGGGAGCTGATGGAGGGTGGCACAGTGGCTGAGTGATTAGCACTGCAGCCTCACAGAGACACCTCCACCTGTCTGTCTGTCTGTGTGGAGTTTGTATATTCTCCCTGTGTCTGCGTGGGTTTTCTCCTGGTGCTCAGGTTTCCTCCCACAATCCAAAGATATGCACTTTAGGCTAATTGGAAACTTTAAATTATCCAAAGAAAAAACATTAATAAAATAATAGTCAAATTAAAAACAAGAATAATACAAATAGAAAGAAATAACAGAAATAAATACAAATGAAATAAAACTTGTTCAAATAAAATAAACAGTCAAATACAAATTAAATGTGTCTGCCTCTGAATAGATATATACATTATAAATAACACTGTATGACATTATTCTAGCTATAACCTGTAAGTACTGGTATATTTTTAAAGTTATGATATTAACAATACATGCATGCAAAAAATTATAGATGCATTTATGGATTTTGTTGCTGTGTGATGACTACGAGTATTTAATGAACTTATAATTCAAATAAATAATATTAGGCTACATAATAATAGTGAACAGTGAAAAAATAGAACATCAGTAGAAACACGGATTACAGACCCAGCGATGTGAATTTATTCTGACATGTTACACACTTTGATGAGCATTTTAATCTGTAATAGACGTGAATATGTTTTACTGCTGATGTCTGTGTGCTTGCGCGTCCGTCAGTTAAAGCTACAAACGAGCCGTCTGTAATAAAGGAGCTCGTCATTTCTTCCTAGTCAGATGTGGACTTGATCTCAGGGCTTTAGCAGGCTGAGTGGATGAAACTTTACATTACAGAGGTGAGATGTGACTGTAAGAACGCTCGTAACAAAATGGCCGTCAAGGATTCCATCGTTGCTATGGTTTCATCTTCAGGTGCAGCATTTACAGAAGTTCATCATTTGAACGAAAACAAAACCTCAGACGGTCAAGAAAAGTTTGTTCACGAGTTTCAATCGACATTTTCTCAAATATTATCTCCTCTACTGAAGACTTTTTGCTTCACGACTAAACTGAAGACCCACAGAGACACAACTGACTTCCATCATGGAGAATGTGAGATTTGAACTCTTTAAAGTCTACATTGTTTTCTCTGTGTTCCACCGTTGAGGCGTTCAGGGCCTCATAGTTCACTGATACTTTGTTAACAGACTCATGAACACTGAACCCACCCCGGGGTCACATGGAGCAGATATTAATATTAATATTGAAGCAGAAATCATGATTAGTTCATTGTTATAAACAATGTAGAAAGTCATTAGTTTACTGTCAGAACTGGACTGAGCCGGATCAATTCATCTAATCACTAAAAAAGACCAAACTAATCATAATAATGGCTGCCTTACTGATATTAATGTCATCTTAATATATATATTATAACACAATTAATATCACAAATATGTATCAGCAGCTCCCAGCTGGGATACACAGTGATACTGTGAATGTAATTGTAGTCACAAGTACTTCAACTATAGAGGCCTTTAATTCCCAGCAGATATATTACCTTATATTTCCAAACAAAACTTATTGTTTGGTGTTCATTGAATTGATTATTTTGTATGAATATGAAGCATTAAAACATAACACACACTGATATTATAAGGGCCTTAAGGTGGGTTCTTTCTTTATGACCTGACTTTGTCCTGAAGACGACCCCTGTGTCTCTTTTTATTTCACTGACGTGTTGCATATTGCTAAATTAATGTGTTGATCAGCTGATCTGAGTCCAGGTGATATTTCAGCACAAATAAACTGAACACATTGATCAGAGTGTGTGAGGATCAGGAGTTAACAGAGGACCAGTAGCATGTTTTTGTCTCCGGGCTACATGGTTGTAAAACTAATGTCATCTTTCAGGAGAAATTTTTAATTTTACTGCAGAACATTGTGTTATGAAGTTCACATTCTTCAGTGCTGTTTGTTGCGTTTCCTGTTCTTGTGAAGCCTCGTTCTAACATGTGAGTGTTTTGTAGCCGATCCACCTGCGAGACCACGACTACTGGAGACAAAGGAGAGTCAGTGCACGCCGGCCAGAGAGAGACAGCAAGCCTGCAGCCTGCAGACAGTGTCCATGCTGCAGGGACAACCAGGTCAGACATTTGACTTTCATATTCTGGATTTAAATAAAGTTTATGTCCCAGATTGTTCACAATGTGATCCTCAAGAACCAGAGAATTACAAAGTTAACATGGCAGAACATATTGAATATTTAGGGACACAGTCTACTGTTAACTGTTAGTAATCTGGAGCTTGACGTCCTCTCGTGTGTTGCTCACCTTCCCCAGGTGTTGAATTCAACCCCAAACCAGCAGCACTCTGCTCCCACTGCCAACCGTCCCCAGAAGAGGAAGCGGACCTCCGCCGCTCCTTCTGCTCGTCCTTCTGCTCGTCCTTCCAAACCTTCTGCTGAAACTCCAGAGGTGGTAAATAGTGTGTCTCCTCAGTCCTCCACTCCAGCAGATGACATGCCGTTGTTGTTCAATTTGTTCCCAAGGCCTCTGTCCACCATCCCACCTGCTGAGCTGCCAGTGGTCTCCAACGTGGCCCCCGGCCCCCAGCCCTCCTCTGCTCCACTGCACCACGACGGCCCTCTGACGATCCTCAACCACTCTGTGGAAGAGTACCGGCAGATCTACCATCAAGTGGTGGATGATATGCTGACGTATGTTTGACTCTTTCATTCAGAATATTATTATATTATTCAATAATTGCTACTTAAAAATCTTTCACTGATTTATTTTCCAGTTTAAAGCTTTTTAATTTCATGACTCATTATGATTTATTTCTGTTTCTTCCTCCTCTCACAGGTTCCAGACTGGCCGGGTTCGTCCGTACAGTTTGGAGCGTGGACGTTGTATCAAGCAGAAGCTGTGGGAGAGACTGGACCGTCCCTCGTTTACGTCATCAGCTGATGAAGACGGACGTGTCCACATGGAATTCTCATACGGGGTTGGAGTCTATCCTCCGCTTTACCATGTCGACACTTCTGGAGAACCAAAGCCGACGACACCTCCATCAAAAAGAGCTAAGAGATAGAGTTCAGATGAAAACATATTAATAGCTCAATCAGATGAAATGTATAAATAATATTATTGGTTTAAGTTAAGTTTATAAAGTTATGTATTTATAGTTTAAGTTAAGTATTTGTAGTATAAGTTAAGTATTATTAAGTTAAGTATTTGTAGTTTAAGTTAAGTAATTCTATAGTATAAGTTAATTATTTATAGTATAAGTTAAGTATTATTAAGTTAAGTATTTGTAGTTTAAGTTAAGTACTTCTATAGTATAAGTTAATTATTTATAGTATAAGTTAAGTATTATTAAGTTAAGTATTTGTAGTTTAAGTTAAGTACTCCTATAGTATAAGTTAATTTTTTATAGCACACTCTTGTTCCACGCTCCACCTACAGCTTCTAGCATCAACCTGAAAACATCCACCTTAAGTGTACAGCCTCTGCCAACCTCCACCTGTGGCCTTTTTCAGTAAGCTGCTGATCCAACCTCTGCCTCCAGCCTACAGACAGCACCTGCAACCTCCAAACCTCCACCTACAGCCTCTGCCAGCAACCTGCAGGTGCCGCCTCCACCTGCAGATTCTGGCAGACAGCTGCATGCTGAACCTCCACCTACAGCCTCCACCAACAGCATCTGCCAGTAGACTGCAGGTGCCACCTCCACCTGCAGATTGTGGTGGACAGCTGCAAGTCCAACCTCCACCTAAAGCCTTCGCCAGCAACCTGAAACCACCGTCTCCAACTACACTTGAGGTTGCAGCCTTCTGACAGAATCAGCAGCCGCCGCCTCCACCTGCACATTCTGGTAGAAAGCTGCAACCAGAACCTCCACCTACAGCCTTTGCCAGCAACCTGAAGCCACTGCCTCCACTTGCAGATTCTGGCAGACAGCTGCATGCTGAGCCTCCGCCTACAGCCTCCACCTACAGCCTCTGCCAGTAGACTGCAGGTGCCGCCTCCACCTGCAGATTTTGGTAGACAGCTGCAAGTCCAACCTCCACCTAAAGCCTTCGCCAGCAACCTGAAACCACTGCCTCCAACTACGGTTCAGGTTGCAGCCTTCTGACAGAATCGGCAGCTGCCGCCTCCACCTGCACATTCTGGTAGAAAGCTGCAACCAGAACCTCCACCTACAGCCTCTGCCAGCAACCTAAAGCCAATGCCTCCACCTGTAGATTGCTGGCAGACAGCTGCAAACCAGATCTCCACCTCCAGCCTCCTCCAGCAACATGAAGCCACTGCCTCCACCTGCAGATTCTGGCAGTCAGCTGAATGCTCAACCTCCACCTACATCCTCTGCCAGTAAAGTGCAGATGCTGCCTCCACCTGCCGATTGTGGCAGACAGCGGCAACCAGAACCTCCGCCTACAGCCTCTGCCAGCCACCTGCAGGTGCCGCCTCCACCTGCAGATTCTAGCATACCGCTGCAGCTCGAACCTCCACCAACAACCTCTGCCAGCAACCTAAAGCCAATGCCTCCACCTGTATATTGCTGGCAGACAGCTACAAACCAGATCTCCACCTCCAGCAACATGAAGCCATGAACTGCCTCCAACTGCAGTTCAGGTTGCAGCCCTCTGCCAGACTCAAGAGCTTTGCCTCCACCTGCACATTCTGGCAAAAGGCTGCAGCACGAATCTTGAACTACAGCCTCCTCCATCCTTACCCAGAAGTCTAAAGCCCTGACCTCCACCTGTTGATTCTGGTAGACAGCTCCAGACTCCTGCTCCACCTCCAGCCTTTTCCAGTTCAAATATGCAGCCTTGCAACCTGCAGTTGCTGCCTCCACCTGCAGATTCTGGCAGTTTGCTGTAACCAGTATCTCCACCTACAGCCTCCACCAGCAACCTCCAGCCACTGTCCCACCTAGGGCTCAGGTTGCAGCCTTCTACCAGATTCTGCAGGCGCCTCCACCTGTCCTATTGCCATGTGAAGACCTCAGTGGAGGAGCAGAGGGACACACTCAGTCTGGTAAACAGAAGCTTCTAGAGAACAAACAGATCAGTGTGTAATAACAGTCTGCTGGGCTGATGGAGTAAAGCTCCCTCCATGTTTAGTGTTGGTGTCTCATTGTCTTTCAGTGTATTTTCAGTTCATCAGATGTTTTAATGTTAGAAATGATCAAGTCTGTAGAAGTCATGAAGAGAAAACATGATGTTTAATATCTTTGTGATAGAACATCTTAGAATAATATCTGAGGTGTGAACTGTTTGAAGCTCTGATTCTACACCTCCATCAAAAAGAGCTAAGAGATAGAGTTCAGATGAAAACATCTTAATAGCTCAATCAGATGAAATGTATAAATAATATTATTGGTTTAAGTTAAGTTTATAAAGTTATGTATTTATAGTTTAAGTTAAGTATTTGTAGTATAAGTTAAGTATTATTAAGTTAAGTATTTGTAGTTTAAGTTAAGTAATTCTATAGTATAAGTTAATTATTTATAGTATAAGTTAAGTATTATTAAGTTAAGTATTTGTAGTTTAAGTTGAGTACTTCTATAGTATAAGTTAAGTATTTGTAGTATAAGTTAAGTATTATTAAGTTAAGTATTTGTAGTTTAAGTTAAGTAATTCTATAGTATAAGTTAATTATTTATAGTATAAGTTAAGTATTATTAAGTTAAGTATTTGTAGTTTAAGTTAAGTACTTCTATAGTATAAGTTAATTATTTATAGTATAAGTTAAGTATTTATAGTTTAAGTATTCTTAATAAGTCACACAACTCAAATCTAAAGCAGGATTGATTCACAATTCTCCTTTTTGAATCAGTAAATGCAGCACACTCTTGTTCCATGCTCCACCTACAGCTTCTAGCATCCACCTGCAAACATCCACCTTAAGTGTACAGCCTCTGCCAACCTCCACCTGTGGCCTTTTTCAGTAAACTGCTGATCCAACCTCTGCCTCCATCCTGCAGTAGCCATCTGTTGCCTCCACCCTCTGCCAGCAGCTTTTTCCATCCAACTGCTGCCCCAAGCTTCACCTGCAGATTCTGGAAAACAACTCCACAAATATCTCCACCTACATTCTCTTAAGTGACCATGCCATCCTCCACCAATAGTCTCTTCCAGCCAGACAGCTGCTTTAATGTGCTCCACCTGACTTATCCTGTTCCACCTGCAACTTCGAACCTCAACCTCCAGCCTCTGCCAGCAACCTGCAGGTGCCGCCTCCACCTGCTGATTGTGGCAGACAGCTGCATGCTGAACCTCCAACTACAGCCTCCACCTACAGCCTCTGCCAGCAACCTGCACGTGCTGCCTCCACCTGCAGATTGTGGCAGACAGCTGCAAGACCACCTCCACCTACAGCCTCTGCCAGCAACCCGCAGGTGCTGCCTCCACCTGCAGATTCTGGCAGACAGCTGCAAAACCACCTCCACCTACAGCCTCCACCTACAGCCTCTGCCAGTAGACCCGCAGGTGCTGCCTCCACCTGCAGATTCTGGCAGACAGCTGCAAGACCACCTCCACCTACAGCCTCTGCCAGTGAACTGCAGCCTCCGTCTCCACCTGCAGATTGTGGCAGACAGCTGCATGCTGAACATCCATCTACAGCCTCCACCTACAGCCTCTGTCAGTGAACTGCAGGCGTGCCTCCACCTGCAGATTCTGACAGACAGCTGTAAGCCCAACATCCACCTACAGCCTCTGCCAGCAACCCGCAGGTGCTGCCTCCACCTGCAGATTCTGGCAGACAGCTGCAAGACCACCTCCACCTACAGCCTCTGCCAGTGAACTGCAGCCTCCGTCTCCACCTGCAGATTGTGGCAGACAGCTGCATGCTGAACATCCATCTACAGCCTCCACCTACAGCCTCTGTCAGTGAACTGCAGGCGCGCCTCCACCTGCAGATTCTGACAGACAGCTGTAAGCCCAACATCCACCTACAGCCTCTGCCAGCAACCCGCAGGTGCTGCCTCCACCTGCAGATTCTGGCAGACAGCTGCAAGACCACCTCCACCTACAGCCTCTGCCAGTGAACTGCAGCCTCCGTCTCCACCTGCAGATTGTGGCAGACAGCTGCATGCTGAACATCCATCTACAGCCTCCACCTACAGCCTCTGTCAGTGAACTGCAGGCGTCGCCTCCACCTTCAGATTCTGACAGACAGCTGCAAGCCCAACATCCACCTACAGCCTTTGCCAGCAACCTGCAGGTGCTGCCTCCACCTGCAGATTCTGGCAGATAGCAGCCTGCTGAACCTCCACCTACAGCCTCTGCCACCAATGCTTGTGATAGTGTGCTTTAACCTGTACTCCACCATCAACCTGAAGCTACCGTCTCCATCACCTCATGGTTGAGGTTGCAGCCTTCTGCCAGAATCTGCAGCCTTTGCCTCATTCTGGTAGAAAGCTGCAGTTTGAACCTCCACCTACAGCCTCCTCAAGCTCCTGCCTCCAGCCTTCCCCAGAAGTCTACAGCCCTGGCCTCCACCTGTTGATTGTGTTAGACAGCTCCAGACTCCTGCTCCACCTCCAGCCTCTTCCAGTTCCAGCCTGCAGCCTTCACCAGCGACCCGTCAGCATCCGAGCATCCAAGCTGTGTAACCTGCATGACATGTGACCAAAGACACAGAGGTGAGACACACATGATGTTAAATATCTTTGTGATTGACCATCTTAGAATAATATCTGAGGTGTGAACTGTTTGAAGCTCTGATTCTCTTCTGAATGTAAATATTTTTAATAGAGGTTTGGTGCTGTATGATATATTCATACCAGATATTTTCTCTGTGGTTTTTTCTCCAGTCCCTGGTGGACTTCACAGATTTCCAGATCTACCGGGAGCTGATGGAGGGTGGCACAGTGGCTGAGTGATTAGCACTGCAGCCTCACAGAGACACCTCCACCTGTCTGTCTGTCTGTGTGGAGTTTGTATATTCTCCCTGTGTCTGCGTGGGTTTTCTCCTGGTGCTCAGGTTTCCTCCCACAATCCAAAGATATGCACTTTAGGCTAATTGGAAACTTTAAATTATCCAAAGAAAAAATCAAAAACACAAATTAAAATTTTATTTAATTTAAAAAAAACTAATACAAATAGAAAAAATAACAGGAATATATAATCAAAATACCCTTAACTGGATAAGCAGGTTCCGGAAAATGGATGGATGGATGGATATAATCAAAATAAACTAAAATAAACAGTCAAATAAAACTTCAACTTGTCTGCCTCTTCATAAATATATACATTATAAATACAACTGAATGACATCATGCTGCCTTTAACCTATAAGTACTGGTATATTTTTAAGTCATGATATTAACAACATTAAGACTGATCATAAAACGATCAATGATATGTCATGAAAGATGTTCCAAGTTGTATCTAAAGGTGCTGGTTAACAACAGGAGCTGGTTCTGTCATAATCTATTATATTCTATCGTAAAAAAAAACATGTGACTTTCATTACTGAGGGGCTCATGATTATTTTAGATATTCGCATTATTAGTTGTAATTGTGATAGTTTTGACTTGATGAGCGTTTTTCACAGAAGACGTTTTGATGTGTGAATAACAAAATGAGTGATGTCTCACTGTGTCCCTTGAACACAACACAGCCATGTTAATGTTCTCTGAAACTCTTGGTCTTTTCCTACTAAGATCAGACACTACGACCACTCAACATGTTTGCTGTGAAAAAGCTCTTTGGCTCTTTAGACAGTGAATTAAGTAGATCATTTAAAAGAATCACCAGTCTCTAGTTTTACAACGAGCCATCAGGTCTGCAGATATGAATGTTAGTTAGTCATTAAAGGGTTCTTCCACTAAAATCCTTCATCACGTTAGGTTTGTATCTGCTCTCAATCAGGACGTCCTGAAGGAGAGCAGCTCCTCCACATAGTGTTCATAATGAGGGAAACGAGGGAAAGGGAACTTTGTTGACTGACTGAAATGTCCCTCCTCCGGCCCTCTCATCCTCCACGGCCTCTACCTGCAGATTCTGGCAGACAGCTGCATGCTGAACCTCCACCTACAACCTACAACTACAGCTTCTGCCAGCAACCCGCAGGCGCCGCCTCCACCTGTTGGTTGTGGCAGACTGCTGCAAGTGGAACATCCACCTACAGCCTCTGACAGCAACATGAATCCTCCTGCCTTTAGCCTCCAGCCTTCAGCCTCCATCCACAGCAATCTTCAACCATGGCACCTGTCAATCCTAGTAGACAGCTCAAGAAACGTGCTCCACCTACAGCCTCTTCCAGCTCCAGCCCAGAGCCTTCACCAGACACCTTTAGCATCCGTCTACTCCTTCAAATAAAAGCAAACATCCTGCTTGAACCTCCACCTATGGTCCCTGCCCTTAACCTGCAACCCCACCTCCACTTGAACATTCTGATAGACATCTGCAACCCAACTTCCAGCTACAGCCTTAAGGTCTTGTCCTCCACCTACAGGCTCTGCCAGCAATCTCTACCCGGCGCCACCAGTGAATTCTAAGAGACAGCTTCAACCACCTACAACTTGTTCCAGATCTTGCCTTCAGCCTTCGTCCCCAACCTGCATCGCTGCCTCACCTGCAGTTTCTGGCATTCAAGCTTCAACCTGCGTGTCACCCAAAGAGCACGAAACATCAAGAAGAAGCAGAGGTAAGACACACATTTTAAACATTTGCAAGATTAACAGAGATTCCTTACATGCATAGATATCAATAAATATAGTTCAACTTCTCTCTTAACTTCAAAGCATGGTCATTGCCAAGCGGTACGACAATAAGTCTGTTACTTTGATCTCATCCTACTGTGCAACTGAGCCTCAAGACAAAGCTCGACGCTGGAGCAAATCAGATGAAGCATTTGTGGAGGTCAATCGGCCATACATTGTGAAGGAGTACAACACATTCATGGTTGAATAGACCTGCGTTACAAGGTACAAGTACCACATGAGGTCGCGGAGATGGTACCTTTACCTGTTCTGGCAAACCATCATGTTAGGCCTTGCCGAGGTGTCCTTGAGCGAGTCACCTAACCCCCAGTTGCTCCTCGGGCGCTTCTTAGCAGCCCACTGCTCCTCTGGGATGGGTTAAATGCAGAGAATTGTAATTTCCCCATTGTGGGACTAATAAAGGCTTAATTATTATTATTATTATTATTATTATTATTATTATTATTATTATTATTATTATTATTATTATTAATGCATGGTTGATCTATCGCCGGGACTGTAAGCTGCTTGGTGTCCTTAAGCCACTGAAACAAAGGAGCTTCCAGGCAGAGGTTGCTACTTGCCTGATTCTTTTGCATTCACAAAGGGGCCGCCCAACACTAAATGCCACCTCTCCACCACCACCACCCAATAGAGTTTGTGTTGGAGTTGCGGATGATGTTCACACTGACCAGGTCTTCCATTGGCCTGTGAAATGTGAGCCGTTGTAAATTTTGCAAAGTCAATGCAACCACCAACCTCTGTGAAAAATGTGATGTTCGTCTTTGCCTCACCCAGGACAGAAATTGTCTCAAATGTTCCCATGTGGCCTAGGCTAAACTGCCGTAAAATGCGCAACAGACACAAGAACTGTTAACAATGGTTCAAACATGGTGCTGATGTTTTTTCCCTCTGAATATTTGTTTTCTTTTTCATGCACTATGTGCATGTTTTCTCAAGTTTATAACATAAGTTTGATGTTCAGTTTTATACAGCTACAGTAGCTTGCTGAGAAGACTTCCAATATAGGGCAGTCTAATTTATTTTTGTTCAGGTTGCACATTTTTGACTTGTAAAAACAAATATGAAAAAGATTTTTGGGTTCAACCTAAACAGCAAAGTTATAATTTTGATATGTGTTGTGGAAATAAAAAGGTATATCTTTGTTGCTGAGCAAAAAAAAGGCCAAGTTGATTGATTTTTGAATGAGGAGTACATTTATACCTAAATGCTCATTGGCACATATATGTAACATTTCAGATCTTTGGCTTTAGGTGGTAGTATTTAAAAAATATTTTCAGAAATGTGTTCCTTGTGGTCCATTTAGTCTGTTTTATATCCCCTATAATTTTCCTTGAAGGAAAAATGGGTCTGGGTTCTTATGGGTTAAGCATATAAATATATATATGTTTTATCACAATCAAACCATCTGGATTTGTTTTAATTTCAACTTTAACAAAAATGTCTTTCCATCAAAGGGAAGGGTGCATTAAGGGGAATTGCATATTGATAAAAAGAAGCAATGGACCTGAAATATTTATAATTTTCTGTTTATAATTTTCCTGGAAAATCCTGGATTTCCTCATCTTCACCAAATATTAAAGTCCTGCTGTAGTTTAGTGTAAAAACTGTTTTGTAGCTGTAATCTGGACGTTATCACATCAATTGGTCAACAGGATCCAAAATCAAGGATCATATTCAAAGGGATGTCTGTGCTGTGTTTTGTTGGGGATGTTTTATCCAAACTCTTACATGAACATTTAGACCGTGAATGCAGCTTGTGGTTAAAATACACTGAGTAGTCTCATCCGGGTAATGAGACGACTACGGTCATTGTATTGTATCACTTATTTTAAAATAACATGCGTTAATGTTTAGGTTCTGTTCCAAATATTGTGAGACTTTTCATTTAAGCAGCATCATTACTGGACAACCCGACAGGGCAGAACATTTATTTATTCATTTATTTATTTTGCATTCATAGGAAATGGAGTCCCGACAGCTCTGGTGGAGCTGGACTCATCCTGAGGACTGCTGCTGTGTTCCAGATGTTTTATGACGGTCAGGTCACTTACCGTTAAATCTTCACTGATCCTGTTGTCCTATCAGGAGATTTGAATAGGTCTCATAAATGAAGATTACGATGCTGTGCCACGTGCGTAAAATGCGCACAGCGCCTCTTTCAATGTGGAGACATATCGATCCTGCTGCTGTGTGAAGACTATAAGTATTTAATAAACCAAAAGGAAATGATACTGGATACAAACAAACGGCGTCAACAAACACAATAGTGCGAGGATAGCACTTATTGGTAAAACTCATTAATCTAACTCTTTACAGACTTCAGAACATTAGCCTAAACAATGTTTTTTAACATTTTAATCTGTAATAGAGCAAAGTGAAAGAGCCGTACTCAACTTCATGTTGGCAACTCCGAGATAAAGATTTGTATTTGTATTAGTTTGTATTAGTTAGAAAATACTTCTAGTCCCCCCATAAGAAGCTGTTCATCAGACTGGACCCAAACTTCTATCAGACTATTTGACTGAGGACGCAGTCAGATGTGAACATTTCTTCACAGTCAGATCTGGACTTGATCTCAGGTCTTTTTTCAGGCTGATTGGATGCAACTTTAGATGATTACAGAGGTGAGATGTGTCTGTAGAAACTAGTGCGTAAAAAATGGACGTGAAGGATTCCATGGTTGCTATGGTTTCTTCTACAGGTGCATCATTTTACAAGATCATCATTCGAACGAAAACAAAACCTCCAGCGGTCAAGAAAAGTTTTTCTACAAGTTTAACTCGACGTTTCGCCCAAATTAATTAATTCTTACATCCTGACAACGACTAAAGACTCACAGAGACCGACTAAAGCCACACAACCAACTTCCATCATGGAAAATGTGAGATTTGAACTCTTTAAACTCGACGGTGTTTTCTATGTGTTTATCGTCTCAAAATGGCGGCCTCAACCTACTAATAATAATAATTTGATATTTTTATGTAAAAAACAATTAATATTACAAATGTTTATCACCCAGCTCACAGTGAATTTAAGAGTAATCATAAGTATAACTCTGAAGTACTTAAATTTCCTCCGTTTTGTGGTGATTTATTAGATTTGTTGGTATGAATATGCAGCACTAAAACATGAAACCACTTAAAAGTATGATAGCCTTAATGTGGGTCCTGCTTTATTACCTGACCTGGTTGTCCTGTACTGAAGAAGATACCAGATGTTTCAAAAAATACATCATTATCTCTATTTCAGTGTTGCATATTCCTAAATTCAAATATTTATTCAGGTTACCACACAGGTAATATTTCAGCACAGATAAATTGTCCACACTGCACAGAGTGTGTGATGAACTATGAACTAATGAGGGTTAATAGGGGCCCAGCAGAACTTTTGTGTCCTGTAGCCAACTTGTTTGTTAATCAATAAGGTAACAAACTCCATGTGTTGACAGGGCTAACAGGCCGACATGCTCATGAAGAGTAATGTCTTTTTCTAGAGCAAAGTTGAACTTTGGCAGGAAATTGTGGAATGACATTCATATTATTGAGTGCTGTCTGTTGCATTTACTGTACTTATGGAGCCTCATTCTAACGTGTGTGTGTATTGTAGCAGTGTGACAATACTACCCGCCGGCCAGAGAGAGCGAGGAGGCCTGCAGCCCGCAGACAGTGTCCATGCTGCAGGGACGACCAGGTCAGACATTTTAATCAAAACCTTTGGATAGAATAAAAAGTTGATGTCCTAAATAGTTCACAATGATGTAATCCTCAAGAACTAGAGAATCAGATAGCTTTACAAAATGGCAAACACATGGTGGACTATTTCACAGGTTATTGGACTCATTTATTTTACAATAACTTTCCTGTTAAGTTTCCATCAAATTGTAATCAATTATATTCAAATTATTCTGGAAACCAGTTGTAAAATCAAATAAAAGTTGATTCTCTAAATCTTATAAAATAGACAGAATCTGTGAAGGGTCTTTTAAATTGACAAAGTAGTCCTCTGCAGTTCATCTGTATTTTTCTCTTGTAAGTTATAAAAGCATGTTGTTAAATAAGTTGACTGGAGCTTGACGTCCTCTCGTGTGTTGCTCACCTTCCCCAGGTGTTGAATTCAACCCCAAACCAGCAGCACTCTGCTCCCACTGCCAACCGTCCCCAGAAGAGGAAGCGGACCTCCGCGGCTCGTCCTTCCAAACCTTCTGCTCAAACTCCAGAGGTGGTAAACAGTGTGTCTCCTCAGTCCTCCACTCCAGCAGATGACATGCCGTTGTTGTTCAATTTGTCCCCAAGGCCTCTGTCCACCATCCCACCTGCTGAGCTGCCAGTGGTCTCCAACGTGGCCCCCAGCCCTCCTCTACTCCACGACGGCCCTCTGACGATCCTCAACCACTCTGTAGAAGAGTACCGGCAGATCTACCATCATGTGGTGGATGATATGCTGACGTATGTTTGACTCTTTCATTCAGAATATTATTATATTATTCAATAATTGCTACTTAAAAATATGTCACTGATTTATTTTCCAGTTTAAAGCTTTTTAATTTCATGACTCATTATGATTTATTTCTGTTTCTTTATTTCTGTTTCTACATTAATAAAATAATAGTCAAATTAAAAACAAGAATAATACAAATAGAAAGAAATAACAGAAATAAAGTAAATACAAATGAAATAAAACTCATTCAAATAAAATAAACAGTCAAATAAAAATGAAATGTGTCTGCCTCTGAATAGATATATACATTATAAATAACACTGTATGACATTATTCTAGCTATAACCTGTAAGTACTGGCGATTTAAAGCAAATATCGCGAAAACTTGAAAGGATATGGCGTTCCACCAATGTGGATGAAGCGCGGTTAGTCTGGCGAGACAGTCTTAAAATATATAAGAAGGCACTCCGTAATGCTAGAGCAGCCTATTATTCAGCATTAATAGAGAAAAATAAGAACAACCCTAGGGTTCTCTTCAGCACTGTAGCCAGGCTGACAGAGAGTCACAGCTCTGTTGAGCCGTGTATTCCTATAAACCTCAGTAGTAGTGACTTCATGAACTTCTTTAATGATAAGATTCTAACTATTAGAGAAAAAAATTATAATCTACTGCCCTCAACCAGTACCGATCGATCCACAGCTGTAGAACCTGAAATATATTTAGATGGCTTTTCTCCCATCGACCTTCAACAATTGACTTTAACTATTTCTAAGTCTAAACCTTCCACCTGTCTCTTAGACCCGATTCCGACTAGGCTGCTTAAGGAAGTTTTACCTTTAATTAGCAACTCCTTATTAGAAATTATCAATCTGTCTTTACTGACGGGCCATGTACCACAGGCCTTCAAACTAGCTGTAATTAAACCTCTTCTTAAGAAACCTACTCTAGATCCAGAGGTGCTGGCTAACTATAGACCTATATCTAACCTTCCGTTCCTCTCTAAGATCCTTGAGAAAGCAGTAGCAAATCAGCTCTGTGACTTTATGCATAACAATAGTTTATTTGAGGATTTTCAGTCAGGATTTAGAGTGAATCATAGCACAGAGACGGCACTGGTGAAAATTACCAATGACCTTCTAATAGCTTCAGACAAAGGACTTGTCTCTGTACTTGTATTGCTAGACCTTAGTGCTGCATTTGATACCATTGATCACCAAATCCTATTACAGAGATTGGAGCATCTAATAGGCATTAAAGGAACCGCACTTAGCTGGTTTAAGTCGTATTTATCAGACCGATCTCAGTTTGTATATGTAAACAATGAAAGCTCGATGAAAACCAGGGTTAGTCACGGAGTTCCACAGGGGTCTGTTCTTGGACCTATTTTATTTACTTTATATATGCTTCCCTTGGGGAATATTATCAGAAAACACTCAGTAAACTTTCATTGTTATGCAGATGATACCCAGTTGTATCTATCAATTAAGCCAGACGAAACTAACCAGTTCTCTAGACTTCAAGCATGTCTTACGGACATAAAAACCTGGATGACCTGTAACTTTTTAATGTTAAACTCTGAAAAAACAGAAGTTATCCTACTAGGTCCAGATCACCTTCGAATTCAATTATCTAACGATATAGTTTCTCTAGATGGCATTGCTCTAGCATCCAGCACTACCGTTAAGAACCTTGGAGTTATCTTTGACCAGGATCTGTCTTTTAACTCTTATATAAAACAGATCTCAAGGACAGCCTTTTTTCATTTACGTAACATTGCGAAAATCAGGCAAATCCTGTCTCAAAGTGATGCAGAAAAACTAGTTCATGCATTTGTTACCTCTAGACTAGATTACTGTAACTCCTTATTATCAGGCTGCTCTAATAGGTCTCTTAGATCTTTACAGTTGATCCAGAATGCTGCAGCACGTGTTCTAACAAAAACTAAGAAAAGAGATCATATTACTCCAGTATTAGCTTCTCTGCACTGGCTCCCTGTTAAATCAAGAATAGAATTTAAAATTATTTTACTTACCTACAAAGCTCTAACTGGTCAGGCACCGTCTTATCTTAAGGAACTTATAGTTCCATATTACCCAACTAGAGAGCTGCGCTCAATCAATGCAGGGTTACTTGTGGTTCCTAGAGTATATAAAAGTAGGATGGGAGCCAGAGCCTTCAGTTATCAGGCTCCTCTTCTGTGGAACCAGGTTCCAGTTTCAGTCCGGGGGCAGACACACTCACCACTTTCAAGAGCAGGCTTAAGACCTTCCTTTTTGATAGCGCTTATAGTTAGGGCTGGTTCAGGTTCGCCTTGGTCCAGCCCCTAAATATGCTGCTATATGCCTAGACAGCCGGGGACTACCTAGGATACGCTGAGCTCCTCTCTCCTCTTCTCTCCCTCCTTCTTTATGTATTAATCTCCTATTTATGCACATTACTGATTTTGCTTCTTCCCCGGAGTTCTTGTGCTTTCTCGCCTCGCAGGTTCCCAGGAATCGGGGTTATATTTGGACTGTCATCGTGCCACCTACTGAGGCCCTGCTGACACCCACTACTACTACCACTATCATTATTAGTCACATTACTATTATTATTGCCTGTACTATTACGCTTATTGACTTGCTTCTACCCTGGAGTCTTTGTGCTTTTTCGCTTCGCAGGCTTCTATAAATCGTGGCTGTACCTGGACCGTGGATGTGCATCCTGCTACGGCCCTGCTGACACCGACTGCTACCACCATTATTATTATTACTAGTCACATTACTATTACTATTACCTGTACCATTAAGCATTTTAGCTTTACTTCCACCCTGAAGCCCTTTTGCTTTCTCGTTCTGCAGGTTTCCATGAATCGTTGTGGTACCTGGACCGTAGTCGTGCCTCCTGCTGTGAGCCGACTGACACCCACTGCTACTTCGATTATTATTATTAGTCACATTACTATCCCTATTTTCATGGCTATAATTCTACTGTAATAATTGCTGCTGTTATTATAAGTAGTCTTATTATATGAATAATTTATGTCATATACATTGAATGTGTTGTATCTAAGAACTGTTATGCTGCTCATTCTGTACACATGACATCTATTGCATTCTGTCCATCCTGGGAGAAGGATCCCTCCTCTGTCGTTCTCCCATAGGTTTCTTCCTTTTTTCTCCCTGTTAAAGGGGTTTTTTAGGGGAGTTTTTCCTGTGCCGATGTGAGGGAAGGACAGAGGATGTCGCATGTGCACAGATTGTAAAGCCCTCTGAGGCAAATTTGTAATTTGTGATTCTGGGCTATACAAAATAAACTGAATTGAATTGAATTGAATATGTTTAAAGTTATGATATTAACAATACATGCATGCAAAAAATTATAGATGCATTTATGGATTTTGCTGCTGTGTGATGACTACGAGTATTTAATGAACTTATAATTCAAATAAATAATATTAGGCTACATAACAATAGTGAACAGTGAAAAAATAGAACATCAGTAGAAACACGGATTACAGACCCAGCGATGTGAATTTATTCTGACATGTTACACACTTTGATGAGCATTTTAATCTGTAATAGACGTGAATATGTTTTACTGCTGATGTCTGTGTGCTTGCGCGTCCCTCAGTTAAAGCTACAAACGAGCCGTCTGTAATAAAGGAGCTCGTCATTTCTTCCTAGTCAGATGTGGACTTGATCTCAGGGCTTTAGCAGGCTGAGTGGATGAAACTTTACATTACAGAGGTGAGATGTGACTGTAAGAACACTCGTAACAAAATGGCCGTCAAGGATTCCATCATTGCTATGGTTTCATCTTCAGGTGCAGCATTTACAGAAGTTCATCATTTGAACGAAAACAAAACCTCAGACGATCAAGAAAAGTTTGTTCACGAGTTTCAATCGACATTTTCTCAAATATTATCTCCTCTACTGAAGACTTTTTGCTTCCCGACTAAACTAAAGACTCACAGAGACTGAAGAAAGAGACACAACTGACTTCCATCATGGAGAATGTGAGATTTGAACTCTTTAAAGTCTACCTTGTTTTCTCTGTGTTTCACCGTTGAGGCGTTCAGGGCCTCATAGTTCACTGATACTTTGTTAACAGACTCATGAACACTGAACCCACCCCGGGGTCACATGGAGCAGATATTAATATTAATATTGAAGCAGAAATCATGATTAATTCAATTCAATTCAATTCAGTTTATTTTGTATAGCCCAGAATCACAAATTACAAATTTGCCTCAGAGGGCTTTACAATCTGTGCACATGCGACATCCTCTGTCCTTCCCTCACATCGGCACAGGAAAAACTCCCCTAAAAAACCCCTTTAACAGGGAGAAAAAAGGAAGAAACCTATGGGAGAACGACAGAGGAGGGATCCTTCGCCCAGGATGGACAGAATGCAATAGATGTCATGTGTACAGAATGAGCAGCATAACAGTTCTTAGATACAACACATTCAATGTATATGACATAAATGATTCATATAATAAGACTACATATAATAACAGCAGCAATTATTACAGTAGAATTATAGCCATGAAAATAGGGATAGTAATGTGACTAATAATAATAATCGAAGAAGCAGTGGGTGTCAGTCGGCTCACAGCAGGAGGCACGACTACGGTCCAGGTACCACAACGTTTCATGGAAACCTGCAGAACGAGAAAGCAAAAGGGCTTCAGGGTGGAAGTAAAGCTAAAATGCTTAATGGTACAGGTAATAGTAATAGTAATGTGACTAGTAATAATAATAATGGTGGTAGCAGTCGGTGTCAGCAGGGCCGTAGCAGGATGCACATCCACGGTCCAGGTACAGCCACGATTTATAGAAGCCTGCGAAGCGAAAAAGCACAAAGAATCCAGGGTAGAAGCAAGTCAATAAGCGTAATAGTACAGGCAATAATAATAGTAATGTGACTAATAATGATAGTGGTAGTAGTAGTGGGTGTCAGCAGGGCCTCAGTCGGTGGCACGATGACAGTCCAAATATAACCCCGATTCCTGGGAACCTGCGAGGCGAGAAAGCACAAGAACTCCGGGGAAGAAGCAAAATCAGTAATGTGCATAAATAGGAGATTAATACATAAAGAAGGAGGGAGAGAAGAGGAGAGAGGAGCTCAGCATATCCTAGGTAGTCCCCCGGCTGTCTAGGCATATAGCAGCATATCTAGGGGCTGGACCAAGGCGAACCTGAACCAGCCCTAACTATAAGCGCTATCAAAAAGGAAGGTCTTAAGCCTGCTCTTGAAAGTGGTGAGTGTGTCTGCCCCCGGACTGAAACTGGAACCTGGTTCCACAGAAGAGGAGCCTGATAACTGAAGGCTCTGGCTCCCATCCTACTTTTATATACTCTAGGAACCACAAGTAACCCTGCATTGATTGAGCGCAGCTCTCTAGTTGGGTAATATGGAACTATAAGTTCCTTAAGATAAGACGGTGCCTGACCAGTTAGAGCTTTGTAGGTAAGTAAAAGAATTTTAAATTCTATTCTTGATTTAACAGGGAGCCAGTGCAGAGAAGCTAATACTGGAGTAATATGATCTCTTTTCTTAGTTTTTGTTAGAACACGTGCTGCAGCATTCTGGATCAACTGTAAAGATCTAAGAGACCTATTAGAGCAGCCTGATAATAAGGAGTTACAGTAATCTAGTCTAGAGGTAACAAATGCATGAACTAGTTTTTCTGCATCACTTTGAGACAGGATTTGCCTGATTTTCGCAATGTTACGTAAATGAAAAAAGGCTGTCCTTGAGATCTGTTTTATATAAGAGTTAAAAGACAGATCCTGGTCAAAGATAACTCCAAGGTTCTTAACGGTAGTGCTGGATGCTAGAGCAATGCCATCTAGAGAAACTATATCGTTAGATAATTGAATTCGAAGGTGATCTGGACCTAGTAGGATAACTTCTGTTTTTTCAGAGTTTAACATTAAAAAGTTACAGGTCATCCAGGTTTTTATGTCCGTAAGACATGCTTGAAGTCTAGAGAACTGGTTAGTTTCGTCTGGCTTAATTGATAGATACAACTGGGTATCATCTGCATAACAATGAAAGTTTACTGAGTGTTTTCTGATAATATTCCCCAAGGGAAGCATATATAAAGTAAATAAAATAGGTCCAAGAACAGACCCCTGTGGAACTCCGTGACTAACCCTGGTTTTCATCGAGCTTTCATTGTTTACATATACAAACTGAGATCGGTCTGATAAATACGACTTAAACCAGCTAAGTGCGGTTCCTTTAATGCCTATTAGATGCTCCAATCTCTGTAATAGGATTTGGTGATCAATGGTATCAAATGCAGCACTAAGGTCTAGCAATACAAGTACAGAGACAAGTCCTTTGTCTGAAGCTATTAGAAGGTCATTGGTAATTTTCACCAGTGCCGTCTCTGTGCTATGATTCACTCTAAATCCTGACTGAAAATCCTCAAATAAACTATTGTTATGCATAAAGTCACAGAGCTGATTTGCTACTGCTTTCTCAAGGATCTTAGAGAGGAACGGAAGGTTAGATATAGGTCTATAGTTAGCCAACACCTCTGGATCTAGAGTAGGTTTCTTAAGAAGAGGTTTAATTACAGCTAGTTTGAAGGGCTGTGGTACATGGCCCGTCAGTAAAGACAGATTGATAATTTCTAATAAGGAGTTGCTAATTAAAGGTAAAACTTCCTTAAGCAGCCTAGTCGGAATCGGGTCTAATTCATTGTTATAAACAATGTAGAAAGTCATTAGTTTACTGTCAGAACTGGACTGAACCGGATCAATTCATCTAATCACTAAAAAAGACCAAACTAATCATAATAATGGCTGCCTTTGTGATATAAATGTTATCTTAATATATATATTATAACACAATTAATATCACAAATATGTATCAGCAGATCCCAGCTGGGATACACAGTGATACTGTGAATTTAATTGTAGTCACAAGTACTTCAACTATAGAGGCCTTTAATTCCCAGCAGATATGTGACCTTATATTTCCAAACAAAACTTATTGTTTGGTGTTCATTGAATTGATTATTTCGTATGAATATGAAGCATTAAAACATAACACACACTGATATTATAAGGGCCTTAAGGTGGGTTCTGCTTTATGACCTGACTTTGTCCTGAAGACGACCCCTGTGTCTCTTTTTATTTCACTGACGTGTTGCATATTCCTAAATGAATGTGTTGATCAGCTGATCTGAGTCCAGGTGATATTTCAGCACAAATAAACTGAACACATTGATCAGAGTGTGTGAGGATCAGGAGTTAATAGAGGACCAGTAGCATGTTTTTGTCTCCGGGCTACATGGTTGTAAAACTAATGTCATCTTTCAGGAGAAATTTTTAATTTTACTGCAGAACATTGTGTTATGAAGTTCACATTCTTCAGTGCTGTTTGTTGCGTTTCCTGTTCTTGTGAAGCCTCGTTCTAACATGTGAGTGTTTTGTAGCCGATCCACCTGCGAGACCACGACTACTGGAGACAAAGGAGAGTCAGTGCACGCCGGCCAGAGAGAGACAGCAAGCCTGCAGCCTGCAGACAGTGTCCATGCTGCAGGGACAACCAGGTCAGACATTTGACTTTCATATTCTGGATTTAAATAAAGTTTATGTCCCAGATTGTTCACAATGTGATCCTCAAGAACCAGAGAATTACAAAGTTAACATGGCAGCGGACTATGTCGATCGGGTGTCCGCACTAAGTTCGGTATTGGTATGGTGCTCCTGGGGGAGCCCGGGACCACCAGGTCGTCTAAGGAGGGGTGCATCGGACCAGGTCGGAAACGGAGCAGGTCAAAGCCCCCGTGCCGCTCAGTAGTGGGATCGCGCCTGAGAATAGACGCTGTAGTGCAGCCTGAATAATACAGCGGGACCCAGTCTTTTTACACTCTTTTTACTGTTCAACAAACAGCTGCGACAACAACAACATCTCTACATGTTACAGCAGCTTCATCACTGCTTCTTTACATTCTACTTCCCAACAGAACATTCACAAACCACTTGTGTCTGTTTGTCCCACACCGCCTCCATCTTGGAGGAGGGGAGCAATGAGCATCAATCACAGCAGTCAGTGCAGCAGCACAGATACAGCAAACTAACGGGGTTTCTTTATGATACATGCATATTGATCAAAAGAAGCAATGGACCCCAAGTATCTTGCATCAATCATTATAAGACTTCTTACATTTCAATCATTTAATTTTCTCAGTTCATAATGTTTTCATCATATTTTTTCATGGATTTCCTCATCTTTACCAGAGATAAAAGTCCTGCTGTATTTTTAGAGTAAAAACTGTTTTGTAGCCTTAATTTGGACGTTATCACATCAATTGGCCAACAAGATCCAAAATCAAGGATCATATTCAGAGGGATGTCCGTTCTGTATTTTTTTTAGGTGATGTTTTATCAAACACTAGCATAAACATTTGTCTTCATCAGACACATTATTACAAGAATAAAATGATATTACTATTATCAAGCCATGTCGTGTGTATATTTGTACTTTATGTTGTTAATTTCCCAAAATGTTGGGCTGTTACTCTCATGAATACTGTTCTCAATATGAAGCAACACTAAACAAAACAAGACAAGTTTTTTGATAGTGAATGCAGCTTGTGGGTAAAATACTCTGAGTCGTCTCATCCGGGTAATGAGACGACTACAGTTATTGTATTGTATCACTTATGTTAAAATAACATGAGAAAATGTTATGTTTCTGTTGAAAATATTGTGAGACTGGACTCATCCTGAGGACTGCTGCTGTGTTCCAGATGTTGTGTGACGGTCAGGTCACTTACCGTTAAATCTTCACTGATCCTGTTGTCCTATCAGGAGATTTGAATAGGTCTCATAAATGAAGTTTACGATGCTGTGCCACGTGCGTAAAATGCGCACAGCGCCTCTTTCAATGTGGAGACATATCGATCCTGCTGCTGTGTGATGATTACAAGTATTTATCAAACTTAAGGAAATGATAATAAATTCAAACAATCAGCATGAATAAACACATTAGTACAAGGATAACACTTATTGTTAAAACTCATTAAGTTAACTCTTTACAGACTTAAACACATCAGCCTAAACAATGTATTTGAGCATTTCAAACTGTTATAGAGCAAAGTGAAAGAGCCATAACTCAACTAGATGTTGGCGATCCACTTTCAAGCTTTTCAATTCAATAGTCTCTTGTTTTGAAGCGTCAGAACAGGTCTAACTTGTAGGTGTGAAGTTATGTTTCGAATAACCTGGTGTTTTTTTTTCTATAACTAAGAGAATAATATTTTATTAGTGAGGGAGTCTGTGGAAAATTGTACACATCCTTATCAAACTGCAACGTTACAGCTGCAAGTTTTGTTTTTGTCACTAGATGCCGCTGGAGCGTGCATCCTGATGACATCACGTTTGCAAAAACACAAAACTTCTCTGAATGAGCTGCAGTCTCGCCGGGTGCGGTGGCGCGCGCCTATAATCCAAGTTACCGGGAGGCTGAGGCTGGCGGATCGTTTGAGCTCAGGAGCTCTGAGCTGCAGCGGACTATGTCGATCGGGTGTCCGCACTAAGTTCGGTATCGGTATGGTGCTCCTGGGGGAGCCCGGGACCACCAGGTCGTCTAAGGAGGGGTGCATCGGCCCAGGTCGGAGACGGAGCAGGTCAAAGCCCCCGTGCCGCTCAGTAGTGGGATCGTGCCTGTGAATAGACGCTGTAGTGCAGCCTGAATAATACAGCGGGACCCAGTCTTTTTACACTCTTTTTACTGTTCAACAAACAGCTGCGACAACAACAACATCTCTACATGTTACAGCAGCTTCATCACTGCTTCTTTACATTCTACTTCCCAACAGAACATTCACAAACCACTTGTGTCTGTTTGTCCCACACCGCCTCCATCTTGGAGGAGAGGAGCAATGAGCATCAATCACAGCAGTCAGTGCAGCAGCACAGATACAGCAAACTAACGGGGTTTCTTTATGATACATGCATATTGATCAAAAGAAGCAATGGACCCCAAGTATCTTGCATCAATCATTATAAGACTTCTTACATTTCAATCATTTAATTTTCTCAGTTCATAATGTTTTCATCATATTTTTTCATGGATTTCCTCATCTTTACCAGAGATAAAAGTCCTGCTGTATTTTTAGAGTAAAAACTGTTTTGTAGCCGTAATTTGGACGTTATCACATCAATTGGCCAACAAGATCCAAAATCAAGGATCATATTCAGAGGGATGTCCGTTCTGTATTTTTGTTAGGTGATGTTTTATCAAACACTAGCATAAACATTTGTCTTCATCAGACACATTATTACAAGAATAAAATGATATTACTATTATCAAGCCATGTCGTCTGTATATTTGTACTTTATGTTGTTAATTTCCCAAAATGTTGGGCTGTTACTCTCATGAATACTGTTCTCAATATGAAGCAACACTAAACAAAACAAGACAAGTTTTTTGATAGTGAATGCAGCTTGTGGGTAAAATACTCTGAGTCGTCTCATCCGGGTAATGAGACGACTACAGTTATTGTATTGTATCACTTATGTTAAAATAACATGAGAAAATGTTATGTTTCTGTTGAAAATATTGTGAGACTGGACTCATCCTGAGGACTGCTGCTGTGTTCCAGATGTTGTGTGACGGTCAGGTCACTTACCGTTAAATCTTCACTGATCCTGTTGTCCTATCAGGAGATTTGAATAGGTCTCATAAATGAAGTTTACGATGCTGTGCCACGTGCGTAAAATGCGCACAGCGCCTCTTTCAATGTGGAGACATATCGATCCTGCTGCTGTGTGATGATTACAAGTATTTATCAAACTTAAGGAAATGATAATAAATTCAAACAATCAGCATGAATAAACACATTAGTGCGAGGATAACACTTATTGTTAAAACTCATTAAGTTAACTCTTTACAGACTTAAACACATCAGCCTAAACAATGTATTTGAGCATTTCAAACTGTTATAGAGCAAAGTGAAAGAGCCATAACTCAACTAGATGTTGGCGATCCACTTTCAAGCTTTTCAATTCAATAGTCTCTTGTTTTGAAGCGTCAGAACAGGTCTAACTTGTATTAGGTGTGAAGTTATGTTTCGAATAACCTGGTGTTTTTTTTTTCTATAACTAAGAGAATAATATTTTATTAGTGAGGGAGTCTGTGGAAAATTGTACACATCCTTATCAAACTGCAACGTTACAGCTGCAAGTTTTGTTTTTGTCACTAGATGCCGCTGGAGCGTGCATCCTGATGACATCACGTTTGCAAAAACACAAAACCTCTCTGAATGAGCTGCAGTCTCGCCGGGTGCGGTGGCGCGCGCCTATAATCCAAGTTACCGGGAGGCTGAGGCTGGCGGATCGTTTGAGCTCAGGAGCTCTGAGCTGCAGCGGACTATGTCGATCGGGTGTCCGCACTAAGTTCGGTATCGGTATGGTGCTCCTGGGGGAGCCCGGGACCACCAGGTCGTCTAAGGAGGGGTGCATCGGCCCAGGTCGGAGACGGAGCAGGTCAAAGCCCCCGTGCCGCTCAGTAGTGGGATCGCGCCTGTGAATAGACGCTGTAGTGCAGCCTGAATAATACAGCGGGACCCAGTCTTTTTACACTCTTTTTACTGTTCAACAAACAGCTGCGACAACAACAACATCTCTACATGTTACAGCAGCTTCATCACTGCTTCTTTACATTCTACTTCCCAACAGAACATTCACAAACCACTTGTGTCTGTTTGTCCCACACCGCCTCCATCTTGGAGGAGAGGAGCAATGAGCATCAATCACAGCAGTCAGTGCAGCAGCACAGATACAGCAAACTAACGGGGTTTCTTTATGATACATGCATATTGATCAAAAGAAGCAATGGACCCCAAGTATCTTGCATCAATCATTATAAGACTTCTTACATTTCAATCATTTAATTTTCTCAGTTCATAATGTTTTCATCATATTTTTTCATGGATTTCCTCATCTTTACCAGAGATAAAAGTCCTGCTGTATTTTTAGAGTAAAAACTGTTTTGTAGCCATAATTTGGACGTTATCACATCAATTGGCCAACAAGATCCAAAATCAAGGATCATATTCAGAGGGATGTCCGTTCTGTATTTTTTTTAGGTGATGTTTTATCAAACACTAGCATAAACATTTGTCTTCATCAGACACATTATTACAAGAATAAAATGATATTACTATTATCAAGCCATGTCGTGTGTATATTTGTACTTTATGTTGTTAATTTCCCAAAATGTTGGGCTGTTACTCTCATGAATACTGTTCTCAATATGAAGCAACACTAAACAAAACAAGACAAGTTTTTTGATAGTGAATGCAGCTTGTGGGTAAAATACTCTGAGTCGTCTCATCCGGGTAATGAGACGACTACAGTTATTGTATTGTATCACTTATGTTAAAATAACATGAGAAAATGTTATGTTTCTGTTGAAAATATTGTGAGACTGGACTCATCCTGAGGACTGCTGCTGTGTTCCAGATGTTGTGTGACGGTCAGGTCACTTACCGTTAAATCTTCACTGATCCTGTTGTCCTATCAGGAGATTTGAATAGGTCTCATAAATGAAGTTTACGATGCTGTGCCACGTGCGTAAAATGCGCACAGCGCCTCTTTCAATGTGGAGACATATCGATCCTGCTGCTGTGTGATGATTACAAGTATTTATCAAACTTAAGGAAATGATAATAAATTCAAACAATCAGCATGAATAAACACATTAGTGCGAGGATAACACTTATTGTTAAAACTCATTAAGTTAACTCTTTACAGACTTAAACACATCAGCCTAAACAATGTATTTGAGCATTTCAAACTGTTATAGAGCAAAGTGAAAGAGCCATAACTCAACTAGATGTTGGCAATCCACTTTCAAGCTTTTCAATTCAATAGTCTCTTGTTTTGAAGCGTCAGAACAGGTCTAACTTGTATTAGGTGTGAAGTTATGTTTCGAATAACCTGGTGTTTTTTTTTTTCTATAACTAAGAGAATAATATTTTATTAGTGAGGGAGTCTGTGGAAAATTGTACACATCCTTATCAAACTGCAACGTTACAGCTGCAAGTTTTGTTTTTGTCACTAGATGCCGCTGGAGCGTGCATCCTGATGACATCACGTTTGCAAAAACACAAAACCTCTCTGAATGAGCTGCAGTCTCGCCGGGTGCGGTGGCGCGCGCCTATAATCCAAGTTACCGGGAGGCTGAGGCTGGCGGATCGTTTGAGCTCAGGAGCTCTGAGCTGCAGCGGACTATGTCGATCGGGTGTCCGCACTAAGTTCGGTATCGGTATGGTGCTCCTGGGGGAGCCCGGGACCACCAGGTCGTCTAAGGAGGGGTGCATCGGCCCAGGTCGGAGACGGAGCAGGTCAAAGCCCCCGTGCCGCTCAGTAGTGGGATCGCGCCTGTGAATAGACGCTGTAGTGCAGCCTGAATAATACAGCGGGACCCAGTCTTTTTACACTCTTTTTACTGTTCAACAAACAGCTGCGACAACAACAACATCTCTACATGTTACAGCAGCTTCATCACTGCTTCTTTACATTCTACTTCCCAACAGAACATTCACAAACCACTTGTGTCTGTTTGTCCCACACCGCCTCCATCTTGGAGGAGAGGAGCAATGAGCATCAATCACAGCAGTCAGTGCAGCAGCACAGATACAGCAAACTAACGGGGTTTCTTTATGATACATGCATATTGATCAAAAGAAGCAATGGACCCCAAGTATCTTGCATCAATCATTATAAGACTTCTTACATTTCAATCATTTAATTTTCTCAGTTCATAATGTTTTCATCATATTTTTTCATGGATTTCCTCATCTTTACCAGAGATAAAAGTCCTGCTGTATTTTTAGAGTAAAAACTGTTTTGTAGCCGTAATTTGGACGTTATCACATCAATTGGCCAACAAGATCCAAAATCAAGGATCATATTCAGAGGGATGTCCGTTCTGTATTTTTTTAGGTGATGTTTTATCAAACACTAGCATAAACATTTGTCTTCATCAGACACATTATTACAAGAATAAAATGATATTACTATTATCAAGCCATGTCGTGTGTATATTTGTTTTATGTTGTTAATTTCCCAAAATGTTGGGCTGTTACTCTCATGAATACTGTTCTCAATATGAAGCAACACTAAACAAAACAAGACAAGTTTTTTGATAGTGAATGCAGCTTGTGGGTAAAATACTCTGAGTCGTCTCATCCGGGTAATGAGACGACTACAGTTATTGTATTGTATCACTTATGTTAAAATAACATGAGAAAATGTTATGTTTCTGTTGAAAATATTGTGAGACTGGACTCATCCTGAGGACTGCTGCTGTGTTCCAGATGTTGTGTGACGGTCAGGTCACTTACCGTTAAATCTTCACTGATCCTGTTGTCCTATCAGGAGATTTGAATAGGTCTCATAAATGAAGTTTACGATGCTGTGCCACGTGCGTAAAATGCGCACAGCGCCTCTTTCAATGTGGAGACATATCGATCCTGCTGCTGTGTGATGATTACAAGTATTTATCAAACTTAAGGAAATGATAATAAATTCAAACAATCAGCATGAATAAACACATTAGTGCGAGGATAACACTTATTGTTAAAACTCATTAAGTTAACTCTTTACAGACTTAAAGCTAAACTGATTTGAAATTAGCTTCTCTTCGATTTAACTCCTCCCCCACCCTTCAGGACTCCCTGCCCCCACCCCTCGACACAGAGCCAGCATGCTGCTGCTAAAGCATGAGCTAACGGTCGGCTGCGACAACGCTTTCTTTGCCCTCCGTGAACGCGCTCAGGCCGGCTCAACAGAGGGGATGTGAACAGGCTTGTGATTGGTTCTTTAGATTCGGGTACAATGTCTCCGATTGGTAAGCATTTTAACAGGTTTATAGCCGATACAGAATTTGTTTCGCTTCTTTTTCATTGCCCATAAGTTATTTATTGCTGTCAGGATGTAAAAACCAATTTCAACAACATATTAAAAAGTGCATATCACTGGAAACCGTTTGTCTAAACAATGTATTTGAGCATTTCAAACTGTTATAGAGCAAAGTGAAAGAGCCATAACTCAACTAGATGTTGGCGATCCACTTTCAAGCTTTTCAATTCAATAGTCTCTTGTTTTGAAGCGTCAGAACAGGTCTAACTTGTATTAGGTGTGAAGTTATGTTTCGAATAACCTGGTGTTTTTTTTTCTATAACTAAGAGAATAATATTTTATTAGTGAGGGAGTCTGTGGAAAATTGTACACATCCTTATCAAACTGCAACGTTACAGCTGCAAGTTTTGTTTTTGTCACTAGATGCCGCTGGAGCGTGCATCCTGATGACATCACGTTTGCAAAAAACAAAACCTCTCTGAATGAGCTGCAGTCTCGCCGGGTGCGCGTGGCGCGCGCCTATAATCCAAGTTACCGGGAGGCTGAGGCTGGCGGATCGTTTGAGCTCAGGAGCTCTGAGCTGCAGCGGACTATGTCGATCGGGTGTCCGCACTAAGTTCGGTATCGGTATGGTGCTCCTGGGGGAGCCCGGGACCACCAGGTCGTCTAAGGAGGGTGCATCGGCCCAGGTCGGAGACGGAGCAGGTCAAAGCCCCCGTGCCGCTCAGTAGTGGGATCGCGCCTGTGAATAGACGCTGTAGTGCAGCCTGAATAATACAGCGGGACCCAGTCTTTTTACACTTTTTTACTGTTCAACAAACAGCTGCGACAACAACAACATCTCTACATGTTACAGCAGCTTCATCACTGCTTCTTTACATTCTACTTCCCAACAGAACATTCACAAACCACTTGTGTCTGTTTGTCCCACACCGCCTCCATCTTGGAGGAGAGGAGCAATGAGCATCAATCACAGCAGTCAGTGCAGCAGCACAGATACAGCAAACTAACGGGGGTTTCTTTATGATACATGCATATTGATCAAAAGAAGCAATGGACCCCAAGTATCTTGCATCAATCATTATAAGACTTCTTACATTTCAATCATTTAATTTTCTCAGTTCATAATGTTTTCATCATATTTTTTCATGGATTTCCTCATCTTTACCAGAGATAAAAGTCCTGCTGTATTTTTAGAGTAAAAACTGTTTTGTAGCCGTAATTTGGACGTTATCACATCAATTGGCCAACAAGATCCAAAATCAAGGATCATATTCAGAGGGATGTCCGTTCTGTATTTTTGTTAGGTGATGTTTTATCAAACACTAGCATAAACATTTGTCTTCATCAGACACATTATTACAAGAATAAAATGATATTACTATTATCAAGCCATGTCGTGTGTATATTTGTACTTTATGTTGTTAATTTCCCAAAATGTTGGGCTGTTACTCTCATGAATACTGTTCTCAATATGAAGCAACACTAAACAAAACAAGACAAGTTTTTTGATAGTGAATGCAGCTTGTGGGTAAAATACTCTGAGTCGTCTCATCCGGGTAATGAGACGACTACAGTTATTGTATTGTATCACTTATGTTAAAATAACATGAGAAAATGTTATGTTTCTGTTGAAAATATTGTGAGACTGGACTCATCCTGAGGACTGCTGCTGTGTTCCAGATGTTGTGTGACGGTCAGGTCACTTACCGTTAAATCTTCACTGATCCTGTTGTCCTATCAGGAGATTTGAATAGGTCTCATAAATGAAGTTTACGATGCTGTGCCACGTGCGTAAAATGCGCACAGCGCCTCTTTCAATGTGGAGACATATCGATCCTGCTGCTGTGTGATGATTACAAGTATTTATCAAACTTAAGGAAAAGATAATAAATTCAAACAATCAGCATGAATAAACACATTAGTGCGAGGATAACACTTATTGTTAAAACTCATTAAGTTAACTCTTTACAGACTTAAACACATCAGTCTAAACAATGTATTTGAGCATTTCAAACTGTTATAGAGCAAAGTGAAAGAGCCATAACTCAACTAGATGTTGGCAATCCACTTTCAAGCTTTTCAATTCAATAGTCTCTTGTTTTGAAGCGTCAGAACAGGTCTAACTTGTATTAGGTGTGAAGTTATGTTTCGAATAACCTGGTGTTTTTTTTCTATAACTAAGAGAATAATATTTTATTAGTGAAGGAGTCTGTGGAAAATTGTACACATCCTTATCAAACTGCAACGTTACAGCTGCAAGTTTTGTTTGTCACTAGATGCCGCTGGAGCGTGCATCCTGATGACATCACGTTTGCAAAAAACAAAACCTCTCTGAATGAGCTGCAGTCTCGCCGGGTGCGGTGGCGCGCGCCTATAATCCAAGTTACCGGGAGGCTGAGGCTGGCGGATCGTTTGAGCTCAGGAGCTCTGAGCTGCAGCGGACTATGTCGATCGGGTGTCCGCACTAAGTTCGGTATCGGTATGGTGCTCCTGGGGGAGCCCGGGACCACAGCTCTAAGGAGGGGTGCATCGGCCCAGGTCGGAGACGGAGCAGGTCAAAGCCCCCGTGCCGCTCAGTAGTGGGATCGCGCTGTGAATAGACGCTGTAGTGCAGCCTGAATAATACAGCGGGACCCAGTCTTTTTACACTCTTTTTACTGTTCAACAAACAGCTGGGCTGCATTTTATCTCTACATGTTACAGCAGCTTCATCATGCTTCTTTACATTCTACTTCCCAACAGAACATTCACAAACCACTTGTGTCTGTTTGTCCCACACCGCCTCCATCTTGGAGGAGAGGAGCAATGAGCATCAATCACAGCAGTCAGTGCAGCAGCACAGATACAGCAAACTAACGGGGACTTTAGTTATGATACATGCATATTGATCAAAAGAAGCAATGGACCCAAGTATCTTGCATCAATCATTATAAGACTTCTTACATTTCAATCATTTAATTTTCACAGTTTAAAATGTTTTCATCATATTTTTTCATGGATTTCCTCATCTTTACCAGAGATAAAAGTCCTGCTGTATTTTTAGAGTAAAAACTGTTTTGTAGCCGTAATTTGGACGTTATCACATCAATTGGCCAACAAGATCCAAAATCAAGGATCATATTCAGAGGGATGTCCGTTCTGTATTTTTTTAGGTGATGTTTTATCAAACACTAGCATAAACATTTGTCTTCATCAGACACATTATTACAAGAATAAAATGATATTACTATTATCAAGCCATGTCGTCTGTATATTTGTACTTTATGTTGTTAATTTCCCAAAATGTTGGGCTGTTACTCCATGAATACTGTTCTCAATATGAAGCAACACTAAACAAAACAAGACAAGTTTTTTGATAGTGAATGCAGCTTGTGGGTAAAATACTCTGAGTCGCTCATCCGGGTAATGAGACGACTACAGTTATTGTATTGTATCACTTATGTTAAAATAACATGAGAAAATGTTATGTTTCTGTTGAAAATATTGTGAGACTGGACTCATCCTGAGGACTGCTGCTGTGTTCCAGATGTTGTGTGACGGTCAGGTCACTTACCGTTAAATCTTCACTGATACTGTTGTCCTATCAGGAGATTTGAATAGGTCTCATAAATGAAGTTTACGATGCTGTGCCACGTGCGTAAAATGCGCACAGCGCCTCTTTCAATGTGGAGACATATCGATCCTGCTGCTGTGTGATGATTACAAGTATTTATCAAACTTAAGGAAAAGATAATAAATTCAAACAATCAGCATGAATAAACACATTAGTGCGAGGATAACACTTATTGTTAAAACTCATTAAGTTAACTCTTTACAGACTTAAACACATCAGTCTAAACAATGTATTTGAGCATTTCAAACTGTTATAGAGCAAAGTGAAAGAGCCATAACTCAACTAGATGTTGGCAATCCACTTTCAAGCTTTTCAATTCAATAGTCTCTTGTTTTGAAGCGTCAGAACAGGTCTAACTTGTATTAGGTGTGAAGTTATGTTTCGAATAACCTGGTGTTTTTTTTTCTATAACTAAGAGAATAATGTTTTATTAGTGCGGGAGTCTGTGGAAAATTGTACAACATCCTTATCAAAACTGCAACGTTACAGCTGCAAGTTTTGTTTTTGTCACTAGATCCGCAACAGATGACATCACGTTTGCAAAACAAAACCTCTCTGAATGAGCTGCAGTCTCGCCGGGTGCGGTGGCATTTAATCCAAGTTACCGGAGGCTGGCGGAGTTTGAGCTCAGGAGCTCTTTGAGCTGGAGCTCTGAGCTGCAGCGGACTATGTCACTAAGTTCGTTATCGGTATGGTGCTCCTGGGGGAGCCCGGACCACCAGGTCAAGGAGGGGTGCATCGGCCCAGGTCGGAGACGGAGCAGGTCAAAGCCCCCGTGCCGCTCATAGTGGGATCGCGCCTGTGAATAGACGCTGTAGTGCAGCCTGAATAATACAGCGGGACCCAGTCTTTACACTCTTTTTACTGTTCAACAAACAGCTGCGACAACAACAACATCTCTACATGTTACAGCAGCTTCATCACTGCTTCTTTACATTCTACTTCCCAACAGAACATTCACAAACCACTTCTGTCTGTTTGTCCCACACCGCCCCATCTTGGAGGAGAGGAGCAATGATCAATCACAGCAGTCAGTGCAGCAGCACAGATACAGCAAACTGAATGCATATTGATCAAAGAAGGGACCCCAAGTATCTTGCATCAATCATTATAAGACTTCTTACATTTCAATCATTTAATTTTCACAGTTTAAAATGTTTTCATCATATTTTTTCATGGATTTCCTCATCTTTACCAGAGATAAAAGTCCTGCTGTATTTGTAGAGTAAAAACTGTTTTGTATAATTTGGACGTTATCACATCAATTGGCCAACAAAAGATCCAAAATCAAGGATCATATTTGTTTCTGTATTTTTGTTAATGTTTTATCAAACACTAGCATAAACATTTGTCTTCATCAGACACATTATTACAAGAATAAATGATGATATTACTATGTATCAAAAATGCCGGCTCTTACGTCTGTATATACTTTATGTTGTTAATTTCAATATGAAGTTCTCAATATGAAGCAACACTAAACAAAACAAGACAAGTTTTTTTGATAGTGAATGCAGCTTGTGGGTAAAATACTCTGAGTTCATCCGGGTAATGAGACGACTACAGTTATTGTATTGTATCACTTATGTTAAAATAACATGAGAAAATGTTATGTTTCTGTTGAAAATATTGTGAGACTGGACTCATCCTGAGGACTGCTGCTGTGTTCCAGATGTTGTGTGACGGTCAGGTCACTTACCGTTAAATTTTCACTGATACTGTTGTCCTATCAGGAGATTTGAATAGGTCTCATAAATGAAGTTTACGATGCTGTGCCACGTGCGTAAAATGCGCACAGCGCCTCTTTCAATGTGGAGACATATCGATCCTGCTGCTGTGTGATGATTACAAGTATTTATCAAACTTAAGGAAAAGATAATAAATTCAAACAATCAGCATGAATAAACACATTAGTGCGAGGATAACACTTATTGTTAAAACTCATTAAGTTAACTCTTTACAGACTTAAACACATCAGTCTAAACAATGTATTTGAGCATTTCAAACTGTTATAGAGCAAAGTGAAAGAGCCATAACTCAACTAGATGTTGGCAATCCACTTTCAAGCTTTTCAATTCAATAGTCTCTTGTTTTGAAGCGTCAGAACAGGTCTAACTTGTATTAGGTGTGAAGTTATGTTTCGAATAACCTGGTGTTTTTTTTTCTATAACTAAGAGAATAATGTTTTATTAGTGAGGGAGTCTGTGGAAAATTGTACACATCCTTATCAAACTGCAACGTTACAGCTGCAAGTTTTGTTTTTGTCACTAGATGCCGCTGGAGCGTGCATCCTGATGACATCACGTTTGCAAAAAAACAAAACCTCTCTGAATGAGCTGCAGTCTCGCCGGGTGCGGTGGCGCGCGCCTATAATCCAAGTTACCGGGAGGCTGAGGCTGGCGGATCGTTTGAGCTCAGGAGCTCTGAGCTGCAGCGGACTATGTCGATCGGGTGTCCGCACTAAGTTCGGTATCGGTATGGTGCTCCTGGGGGAGCCCGGGACCACCAGGTCGTCTAAGGAGGGGTGCATCGGCCCAGGTCGGAGACGGAGCAGGTCAAAGCCCCCGTGCCGCTCAGTAGTGGGATCGCGCCTGTGAATAGACGCTGTAGTGCAGCCTGAATAATACAGCGGGACCCAGTCTTTTTCTTTTTTACTGTTCAACAAACAGCTGCGACAACAACAACATCTCTACATGTTACAGCAGCTTCATCACTGCTTCTTTACATTCTACTTCCCAACAGAACATTCACAAACCACTTGTGTCTGTTTGTCCCACACCGCCTCCATCTTGGAGGAGAGGAGCAATGAGCATCAATCACAGCAGTCAGTGCAGCAGCACAGATACAGCAAACTAACGGGGGTTTCTTTATGATACATGCATATTGATCAAAAGAAGCAATGGACCCGAAGTATCTTGCATCAATCATTATAAGACTTCTTACATTTCAATCATTTAATTTTCACAGTTTATAATGTTTTCATCATATTTTTTCATGGATTTCCTCATCTTTACCAGAGATAAAAGTCCTGCTGTATTTTTAGAGTAAAAACTGTTTTGTAGCCGTAATTTGGACGTTATCACATCAATTGGCCAACAAGATCCAAAATCAAGGATCATATTCAGAGGGATGTCCGTTCTGTATTTTTGTTAGGTGATGTTTTATCAAACACTAGCATAAACATTTGTCTTCATCAGACACATTATTACAAGAATAAAATGATATTACTATTATCAAGCCATGTCGTCTGTATATTTGTACTTTATGTTGTTAATTTCCCAAAATGTTGGGCTGTTACTCTCATGAATACTGTTCTCAATATGAAGCAACACTAAACAAAACAAGACAAGTTTTTTGATAGTGAATGCAGCTTGTGGGTAAAATACTCTGAGTCGTCTCACGGGTAATGAGACGACTACAGTTATTGTATTGTATCACTTATGTTAAAATAACATGAGAAAATGTTATGTTTCTGTTGAAAATATTGTGAGACTGGACTCATCCTGAGGACTGCTGCTGTGTTCCAGATGTTGTGTGACGGTCAGGTCACTTACCGTTAAATCTTCACTGATCCTGTTGTCCTATCAGGAGATTTGAATAGGTCTCATAAATTAAGTTTACGATGCTGTGCCACGTGCGTAAAATGCGCACAGCGCCTCTTTCAATGTGGAGACATATCGATCCTGCTGCTGTGTGATGATTACAAGTATTTATCAAACTTAAGGAAATGATAATAAATTCAAACAATCAGCATGAATAAACACATTAGTGCGAGGATAACACTTATTGTTAAAACTCATTAAGTTAACTCTTTACAGACTTAAACACATCAGTCTAAACAATGTATTTGAGCATTTCAAACTGTTATAGAGCAAAGTGAAAGAGCCATAACTCAACTAGATGTTGGCAATCCACTTTCAAGCTTTTCAATTCAATAGTCTCTTGTTTTGAAGCGTCAGAACAGGTCTAACTTGTATTAGGTGTGAAGTTATGTTTCGAATAACCTGGTGTTTTTTTCTATAACTAAGAGAATAATATTTTATTAGTGAGGAGTCTGTGGAAAATTGTACACATCCTTATCAAACTGCAACGTTACAGCTGCAAGTTTTGTTTTTGTCACTAGATGCCGCTGGAGCGTGCATCCTGATGACATCACGTTTGCAAAAACACAAAACCTCTCTGAATGAGCTGCAGTCTCGCCGGGTGCGGTGGCGCGCGCCTATAATCCAAGTTACCGGGAGGCTGAGGCTGGCGGATCGTTTGAGCTCAGGAGCTCTGAGCTGCAGCGGACTATGTCGATCGGGTGTCCGCACTAAGTTCGGTATCGGTATGGTGCTCCTGGGAGTCCGGGACCACCAGGTCGTCTAAGGAGGGGTGCATCGGCCCAGGTCGGAGACGGAGCAGGTCAAAGCCCCCGTGCCGCTCAGTAGTGGGATCGCGCCTGTGAATAGACGCTGTAGTGCAGCCTGAATAATACAGCGGGACCCAGTCTTTTTACTGTTCAACAAACAGCTGCGACAACAACAACATCTCTACATGTTACAGCAGCTTCATCACTGCTTCTTTACATTCTACTTCCCAACAGAACATTCACAAACCACTTGTGTCTGTTTGTCCCACACCGCCTCCATCTTGGAGGAGAGGAGCAATGAGCATCAATCACAGCAGTCAGTGCAGCAGCACAGATACAGCAAACTAACGGGGTTTCTTTATGATACATGCATATTGATCAAAGAAGCAATGGACCCCAAGTATCTTGCATCAATCATTATAAGACTTCTTACATTTCAATCATTTAATTTTCTCAGTTCATAATGTTTTCATCATATTTTTTCATGGATTTCCTCATCTTTACCAGAGATAAAAGTCCTGCTGTATTTTTAGAGTAAAAACTGTTTTGTAGCCGTAATTTGGGCGTTATCACATCAATTGGCCAACAAGATCCAAAATCAAGGATCATATTCAGAGGGATGTCCGTTCTGTATTTTTTTAGGTGATGTTTTATCAAACACTAGCATAAACATTTGTCTTCATCAGACACATTATTACAAGAATAAAATGATATTACTATTATCAAGCCATGTCGTGTGTATATTTGTACTTTATGTTGTTAATTTCCCAAAATGTTGGGCTGTTACTCTCATGAATACTGTTCTCAATATGAAGCAACACTAAACAAAACAAGACAAATTTTTTGATAGTGAATGCAGCTTGTGGGTAAAATACTCTGAGTCGTCTCATCCGGGTAATGAGACGACTACAGTTATTGTATTGTATCACTTATGTTAAAATAACATGAGAAAATGTTATGTTTCTGTTGAAAATATTGTGAGACTGGACTCATCCTGAGGACTGCTGCTGTGTTCCAGATGTTGTGTGACGGTCAGGTCACTTACCGTTAAATCTTCACTGATCCTGTTGTCCTATCAGTAGATTTGAATAGGTCTCATAAATGAAGTTTACGATGCTGTGCCACGTGCGTAAAATGCGCACAGCGCCTCTTTCAATGTGGAGACATATCGATCCTGCTGCTGTGTGATGATTACAAGTATTTATCAAACTTAAGGAAAAGATAATAAATTCAAACAATCAGCATGAATAAACACATTAGTGCGAGGATAACACTTATTGTTAAAACTCATTAAGTTAACTCTTTACAGACTTAAACACATCAGTCTAAACAATGTATTTGAGCATTTCAAACTGT
>NW_026552916.1:0-825 GCF_027596085.1 Anoplopoma fimbria | reverse complement strand
CATTAATAAAATAATAGTCAAATTAAAAACAAGAATAATACAAATAGAAAGAAATAACAGAAATAAAGTAAATACAAATGAAATAAAACTCGTTCAAATAAAATAAACAGTCAAATAAAAATGAAATGTGTCTGCCTCTGAATAGATATATACATTATAAATAACACTGTATGACATTATTCTAGCTATAACCTGTAAGTACTGGCGATTTAAAGCAAATATCGCGAAAACTTGAAAGGATATGGCGTTCCACCAATGTGGATGAAGCGCGGTTAGTCTGGCGAGACAGTCTTAAAATATATAAGAAGGCACTCCGTGAATACTAGAGCAGCCTATTATTCAGCATTAATAGAGAAAAATAAGAACAGCCCTAGGGTTCTCTTCAGCACTGTAGCCAGGCTGACAGAGAGTCACAGCTCTGTTGAGCCGTGTATTCCTATAAACCTCAGTAGTAGTGACTTCATGAACTTCTTTAATGATAAGATTCTAACTATTAGAGAAAAAATTATAATCTACTGCCCTCAACCAGTACCGATCGATCCACAGCTGTAGAACCACAAATATATTTAGATGGCTTTTCTCCCATCGACCTTCAACAATGACTAACTATTTCTAAGTCTAAACCCTTCCACCTGTCTCTTAGACCCGATTCGACTAGGCTGCTTAAGGAGAAGTTTTTACCTTTAATTAGCAACTCCTTATTAGAAATTATCAATCTGTCTTTACTGACCCGGGCCATGTACCACAGGCCTTCAAACTAGCTGTAATTAAACCTCTTCTTAAGAAACCTACTCTAGATCCAGAGGTGCTGGCTAACTATAGACC
>NW_026552915.1:0-2755 GCF_027596085.1 Anoplopoma fimbria | reverse complement strand
TATGACTTTTTCGACATACTATACTATGACTTTTTTATGACATTTTTCGACATACCATACTATGACTTTTTTATTCTTCATTTTGACATACTATACTATGACTTTTTTATGACTTTTTTCGACATACTATACTATGACTTTTTTATGACTTTTTTCGACATACTATACTATGACTTATTTTTCGACATAACTATACTATGACTTTTTTATGACTTTTTCGACATACTATACTATGACTTTTTTATGACTTTTTTCGACATACTATACTATGACTTTTTATGACTTTTTGACATACTATACTATGACTTTTTTATGACTTTTTTGACATACTATACTATGACTTTTTTATGACTTTTTTGACATACTATACTATGACTTTTTTATGACTTTTTTCAACTAAATATACTATAACTTTTTTATGACTTTTTTCGACATACTATACTATGACTTTTTTATGACTTTTTTCGACATACTATACTATGACTTTTTTATGACTTTTCTCGACATACTATACCATGACTTTTTTCGACATACTATATTATGACTTTTTATCACTTTTTTCGACATACTATACAATGACTTTTTTATGACTTTTTTCGACATACTCGCTTTATGACTTTTATGACTTTTTTTGACATACTATACTATAGATTCTTTTCTACATACTATACTATGACTTTTTTCGACATACTATACTATGACTTTTTTATCACTTTCGACATACTATACTATGACTGTTTTATCACTTTTTTCGACATACTATACTATGACCTTTTTTGACTTTTTTTTGACATACTATACTATGACTGTTTTATGACTTTTTTGACATACTATACTATGACTTTTTTATGACTTTTTTTGACATACTATACTATGACCTTTTCACATACTATATGACTTTTTGACATACTATACTATGACTTTTTTTATGACTTTTTTGACATACTATACTATGACTTTTTTATGACTTTTTTCATACTATACTATGACTATGACTTATTTTCGACTTACTATGCTATGACTTTTTTACTATAATGACTTTTTTTTCTACATACTATACTATGACTTTTTTTTGACATACTATACTATGACTTTTTTATGACATACTATACTATGACTTTTTATGACTTTTTGGAAATACTATACTATGACTTTTTATGACTTTTTTTCGACATACTATACTATGACTTTTTTTGAACTTTTGTTTTGACATACTATACTATGACTTTTTTATGACTTTTTTCGACATATACTATGACTATGACTTTTGACATACTATACTATGACTTTTTACATACTGACTTTTTTGACATACTATACTATGACTTTTTTATGACTTTTTCGACATACTATACTATGACTTTTTATGACTTTTTTCGACATACTATAGTATGACTTTTTTTGGCTTTTTCGACATACTATACTATGACTTTTTTATGACTTTTTCGACATACTATACTATGACTTTTTTCATGACTTTTTTTGACATACTATACTATGACTTTTTTGACTTTTTGACATACTATACTATGACTTTTTTATGACTTTTTCGACATACTATACTATGACTTTTTTATGACTTTTTTCGACATACTATACTATGACTTTTTTATGACTTTTTTCGACATACTATACTATGACTTTTATGACTTTTTGACATACTATACTATGACTTTTTATGACTTTTTTCGACATACTATACTATGACTTTTTTATGACTTTTTTGACATACTATACTATGACTTTTTTCATGACTTTTTTTGACATACTATACTATGACTTATTTTATGACTTTTTCTACATACTATACTATGACTTTTTTTGACATACTATACTATGACTTTTTTATGACTTTTTTCGACATACTATACTATGACTTTTTTATGACTTTTTTTTGACTTACTATACTATGACTTTTTTTATGACTTTTTCGACATACTATACTATGACTTATTTTCGACTAACTATACTATGACTTTTTTCGACCTACTATAAGCTGACTTTTTTAATGACTTTTTCTACATACTATACTATGACTTTTTTTTTTTGACATACTATACTATGACTTTTTATGACTTCTTCCGACATACTATACAACTGACTTTTTATGACTTTTTCGACATACTATACTATGACTGTTTTATGACTTTTTTTCGACCTACTATACTATGACTTTTTTTTTGACATACTATACTATGACTGTTTTATGACTTTTTTCGACCTACTATACTATGACTTTTTTGACATACTATACTATGACCTTTTTTATGACTTTTTTTGACATACTATACAATTACTTCTTTTGATGACTTTTTTTGACATACTATACTATGACTTTTTTATGACTTTTTTCAACATACTATACTATGACTGTTTTATGACTTTTTTTGACATACTATACTATGACTTTTTCATGACTTTTTCGACATACTATACTATGACATTTTTATGACTTTTTTGACATACTATACTATGACCTTTTTTGACTTTTTTTTTGACATACTATACTATGACTTTTTTCATGAATTTTTTTCACATACTATATTATGACTTTTTTATGACTTTTTTCACATGCTATATGAACTTTTTATGGCTTTTTTTGACATACTATACTATGACTTTTTTATGACACATACCATACTATGACTTTTTTTATGACTTTTTTCGACATACTATACTATGACTATTTTCGACTAACTATACTATAACTTTTTTATGACTTTTTTGACATACTATACTATGACTTTTTTAAGAC
>NW_026552914.1:0-1234 GCF_027596085.1 Anoplopoma fimbria | reverse complement strand
AGGAAACCATACTTTACATGAGTTTCTTCAAGTAAGGGCCTCTGGACTCATAATAACAAGTTTCCTTGTGTTTTCATGAAAACATGATACTTTCATCACTTTTAGATGCATTTACAGCTTTTCTGCTGCAAAAAGACGTTTCAGCCTTAAAATACCACAAAAGTGTCTTTTCTGACAGGAAACCATACTTTACATGAGTTTCTTCAAGTAAGGGCCTCTGGACTCATAATAACAAGTTTCCTTTTCATGAAAACATGATACTTCCTTGTGTTTTCATGAAAACATGATACTTTCATCACTTTTAGATGCATTTACAGCTTTTCTGCTGCAAAAAGACGTTTCAGCTTTAAAATACCCCAAAAGTGTCTTTTCTGACAGGAACTCATACTGTACATGAGTTTCTTCAAGTAAGGGCCTCTGGACTCATAATAACAAGTTTCCTTGTGTTATCATGAAAACATGATACTTTCATCACTTTTAGATGCATTTACAGCTTTTCTGCTGCAAAAAGACGTTTCAGCCTTAAAATACCCCAAAAGTGTCTTTTCTGCCAGGAATTCATACTTTACATGTGTTTCTTCAAGTAAAGGCCTAAGGACTAATGTCAACTAGTTTCCTTGTGTTTTCATGAAAACATGATACTTTCATCACTTTTAGATGCATTTACAGCTTTCCTGCTGCCAAAAGACGTTTCAGCCTTAAAATAACCCAAAAGTGTCTTTTCTGACAGGAAACCATACTTTACATGAGTTTCTTCAAGTAAAGGCCTCAGGACTAATGTCAACTAGTTTCCTTGTGTTTTCATGAAAACATGATACTTTCATCACTTTTAGATGCATTAGCTTTTCTGCTGCAAAAAGACGTTTCAGCCTTAAAATACCCCAAAAGTGTCTTTTCTGCCAGGAATTCATACTTTACATGAGTTTCTTCAAGTAAAGGCCTCAGGACTAATGTCAACTAGTTTCCTTGTGTTTTCATGAAAACATGATACTTTCATCACTTTTAGATGCATTTACAGCTTTTCTGCTGCAAAAAGACGTTTCAGCCTTAAAATACCCCAAAAGTGTCTTTTCTGACAGGAAACCATACTTTACATGAGTTTCTTCAAGTAAGGGCCTCTGGACTCATAAGAACAAGTTTCCTTGTGTTTTCATGAAAACATGATACTTTCATCACTTTTAGATGCATTTACAGCTTTCCTGCTGCCAAAAGACGTTTCAGCCTTAAAATAACC
>NW_026552913.1:0-2845 GCF_027596085.1 Anoplopoma fimbria | reverse complement strand
AGAAACTCATGTACAGTATGAGTTCCTGTCAGAAAAGACACTTTTGGGGTATTTTAAAGCTGAAACGTCTTTTTGCAGCAGAAAAGCTGTAAATGCATCTAAAAGTGATGCATTTACATGAAAACACAAGTGAACTTGTTATTATGAGTCCAGAGTCCCTTACTTGAAGAAACTCATGTAAAGTATGAATTCCTGTCAGAAAAGACACTTTTGGGTTATTTTAAGGCTGAAACGTCTTTTGGCAGCAGGAAAGCTGTAAATGCATCTAAAAGTGATGAAAGTATCATGTTTTCATGAAAACACAAGGAAACTTGTTCATATTGAGTCCAAAGAGGCCTGTCAGAAAAGACACTTACTTGAAGAAACTCATGTAAAGTATGAAACTTCCTGTCAGAAAAGACACTTTTGGGGTATTTTAAGGCTGAAACGTCTTTTTGCAGCAGAAAAGCTGTAAATGCATCTAAAAGTGATGAAAGTATCATGTTTTCATGAAAACACAAGGAAACTAGTTATTATGAGTCCAGAGGCCCTTACTTGAAGAAACTCATGTAAAGTATGGTTTCCTGTCAGAAAAGACACTTTTGGGGTATTTTAAGGCTGAAATGTCTTTTTGCAGCAGAAAAGCTGTAAATGCATCTAAAAGTGATGAAAGTATCATGTTTTCATGAAAACACAAGGAAACTTGTTATTAGTCCAGAGGTTTACTTGAAGAAACTCATGTAAAGTATATGGTTCCTGTCAGAAAAGACACTTTTGGGGTATTTTAAGGCTTATTTGAGTCCAGAAAGGCATCTAAAAGTGATGAAAGTATCATTGAAAACACAAGAAACTTGTTATTATGAGTCCAGAGGCCCTTACTTGAAGAAACTCATGTAAAGTATGAATTCCTGTCAGAAAAGACACTTTTGGGGTATTTTAAGGCTGAAATGTCTTTTTGCAGCAGAAAAGCTGTAAATGCATCTAAAAGTGATGAAAGTATCATGTTTTCATGAAAACACAAGGAAGTATCATGAAAAACACAAGGAAACTTGTTATTATGAGTCCAGAGGCCCTTACTTGAAGAAACTCATGTAAAGTATGAATTCCTGTCAGAAAAGACAGTTTTGGGGTATTTTAAAGCTGAAATGTCTTTTTGCAGCAGAAAAGCTGTAAATGCATCTAAAAGTGATGAAAGTATCATGTTTTCATGAAAACACAAGGAAACTTGTTGACATGAGTCCAGAGGCCCTTACTTGAAGAAACTCATGTAAAGTATGAATTTCCTGTCAGAAAAGACACTTTTGGGTTATTTTAAGGCTGAAACGTCTTTTGGCAGCAGGAAAGCTGTAAATGCATCTAAAAGTGATGAAAGTATCATGTTTTCATGAAAACACAAGGAAACTAGTTGACATTAGTCCTGAGGCCTTTACTTGAAGAAACTCATGTAAAGTATGGTTTCCTGTCAGAAAAGACACTTTTGGGTTATTTTAAGGCTGAAACGTCTTTTGGCAGCAGGAAAGCTGTAAATGCATCTAAAAGTGATGAAAGTATCATGTTTTCATGAAAACACAAGGAAACTTGTTTTCATGAAAACACAAGTCTTATTATGAGTCCAGAGGCCCTTACTTGAAGAAACTCATGTAAAGTATGATTATTCCTGTCAGAAAAGACACTTTTGGGGTATTTTAAGGCTGAAATGTCTTTTTGCAGCAGAAAAGCTGTAAATGCATCTAAAAGTGATGAAAGTATCATGTTTTCATGAAAACACAAGGAAACTTGTTATTATGAGTCCAGAGGCCCTTACTTGAAGAAACTCATGTAAAGTATGAATTCCTGTCAGAAAAGACACTTTTGGGGTATTTTTAAGGCTGAAACGTCTTTTTGCAGCAGAAAAGCTGTAAATGCATCTAAAAGTGATGAAATGTTTTCATGAAAACATGTTTTCATGAAAAAGACACAAGGAAACTTGTTGTAAATGCATTATGAGTCCAGAAACTTGTTATTATGAGCCCCCTTACTTGAAGAAACTCATGTAAAGTATGAATTTCCTGTCAGAAAAGACACTTTTGGGTTATTTTAAGGCTGAAACGTCTTTTGGCAGCAGAAAAGCTGTAAATGCATCTAAAAGTGATGAAAGTATCATGTTTTCATGAAAACACAAGGAAACTTGTTCTTATGAGTCCAGAGGCCCTTACTTGAAGAAACTCATGTAAAGTATGAATTCCTGTCAGAAAAGACACTTTTGGGGTATTTTAAGGCTGAAACGTCTTTTTGCAGCAGAAAAGCTGTAAATGCATCTAAAAGTGATGAAAGTATCATGTTTTCATGAAAACACAAGGAAACTAGTTGACATATAGTCCAGAGGCCCTTACTTGAAGAAACTCATGTAAAGTATGGTTTCCTGTCAGAAAAGACACTTTTGGGGTATTTTAAGGCTGAAATGTCTTTTGCAGCAGAAAAGCTGTAAATGCATCTAAAAGTGATGAAAAAGTATCATTTTGGGTTTTTTAAGGCTGAAAACACAAGGAAATGCATCATGATTTTTTCATGAAAACACAAGGAAACTTGTTATTATGAGTCCAGAGGCCCTTACTTGAAGAAACTCATGTAAAGTATGAATTCCTGTCAGAAAAGACACTTTTGGGGTATTTTAAGGCTGAAATGTCTTTTTGCAGCAGAAAAGCTGTAAATGCATCTAAAAGTGATGAAAGTATCATGTTTTCATGAAAACACAAGGAAACTAGTTGACATTAGTCCTGAGGCCTTTACTTGAAGAAACTCATGTAAAGTATGGTTTCCTGTCAGAAAAGACACTTTTGGGTTATTTTAAGGCTGAAACGTCTTTTGGCAGCAGGAAAGCTGTAAA
>NW_026552912.1:0-975 GCF_027596085.1 Anoplopoma fimbria | reverse complement strand
CTGAAATGTCTTTTTGCAGCAGAAAAGCTGTAAATGCATCTAAAAGTGATGAAGTGATGTTTTCATGAAAACACAAGGAAGTATCATGTTTTCATGAAAACACAAGGAAACTTGTTATTATAGAAACTCATGTACAGTATGAGTTCCTGTCAGAAAAGACACTTTTGGGGTATTTTAAAGCTGAAACGTCTTTTTGCAGCAGAAAAGCTGTAAATGCATCTAAAAGTGATGCATTTACATGAAAACACAAGTGAACTTGTTATTATGAGTCCAGAGTCCCTTACTTGAAGAAACTCATGTAAAGTATGAATTCCTGGCAGAAAAGACACTTTTGGGTTATTTTAAGGCTGAAACGTCTTTTGGCAGCAGGAAAGCTGTAAATGCATCTAAAAGTGATGAAAGTATCATGTTTTCATGAAAACACAAGGAAACTTGTTCTTATGAGTCCAGAGGCCCTTACTTGAAGAAACTCATGTAAAGTATGAATTCCTGTCAGAAAAGACACTTTTGGGGTATTTTAAGGCTGAAACGTCTTTTGGCAGCAGAAAGCTGTAAATGCATCTAAAAGTGATGAAAGTATCATGTTTTCATGAAAACACAAGGAAACTTGTTGACATATGAGTCCAGAGGCCCTTACTTGAAGAAACTCATGTAAAGTATGAATTCCTGTCAGAAAAGACACTTTTGGGGTATTTTAAGGCTGAAATGTCTTTTTGCAGCAGAAAAGACTGTAAATGCATCTAAAAGTGATGAAAGTATCATGTTTTTTTCATGAAAACACAAGGAAACTTGTTATTATGAGTCCAGAGGCCCTTACTTGAAGAAACTCATGTAAAGTATGAATTCCTGTCAGAAAAGACAGTTTTGGGGTATTTTAAAGCTGAAATGTCTTTTTGCAGCAGAAAAGCTGTAAATGCATCTAAAAGTGATGAAAGTATCATGTTTTCATGAAAACACAAGGAAGTATCATGTTTT
>NW_026552911.1:0-1713 GCF_027596085.1 Anoplopoma fimbria | reverse complement strand
TGGAATATGTTATTTGGTATTTGGTATATGGTATATGGTGTATGGTATTTGGTATATGGTGTATGGTATATGGTGTATGGTATATGGTATTTTGAATATGGTATATGGTATATGGTATATGGTATCTGGTATATGGTATATGGTATATGGTATTTTGTATATGGTATATGGTATTTGGTATATGGTATATAATATTTGGTATATGGTATATGGTATTTTGTAAATGGTATATGGTATATGTTATTTGGTATATGGTATATGGTATTTGGTATATGGTATTTGGTATAGTATATGGTATTGGTATATGGTATTTTGTATATGGTATAAGGTATTTGGTATATGGTATATGGTATTTGCGATATGGTATATGGTATTTGGTATAGGTATATGGTATTTGGTATTTGGTATATAGTATATGGTATATGGTATATGGTATTTGGTATTTGGTATAAGGTATTTGGTATATGGTATTTGCGATATGGTATATGGTATTTGGTATATGGTATATGGTATTTGGTATATGACATTTGGTATATGGCATTTGGTATATGGTATTTGGTATATAGTATATGGTATATGATATATGGTATATGGTAAATATTGTATTTATATTTGGTATATGGTATATGGTATTTTGTAAATGGAATATGGTATATGGTATTTGGGATATGGTATATGGTATTTGGTATATGGTATATGGTATATGGTATATGGTATATGGTATTTGGTATTTGGTATATGGTATATGGTATTTTGTAAATGGAATATGGTATATGGTATTTGGGATATGGTATATGGTATATGGTATATGGTATTTTGTATATGGTATATGGTATATGGTATATGGTATTTGGTATATGGTATATGGTATATGGTATATGGTATTTTGTATATGGTATATGGTATATGGTATATGGTATATGGTATTTGGTATTTGGTATATGGTATTTTGTATATGGTATATGTATATTATTTGGTATATGGTATATGGTATTTTGTAAATGGAATATGGTATATGTTATTTGGTATATGGTATATGGTATTTGGTATATGGTATATGGTATATTGTAAATTTGGTATATGGTATATGGTATTTTGTAAATGGTATATGGTATATGTTATTTGGTATATGGTATATGGTATTTGGTATGCGGTAAATGGTATATGGTATATGGTATTTTGTATATGGAATATGGTATTTGGTATATGGTGTTTGGTATATGGTATATGGTATATGGTATTTGGAATATGGTATATGGTATTTGGTATATGGTATATGGTATATGGTATTTGGTATATGGTATATGGTATATGGTATATGGTATTTGGTATATGGTATATGGTATTTGGTATATGGTATATGGTATTTGGTATATGGTATATGGTATATGGTATATGGTATTTGGTATATGGCATTTGGTATATGGTATATGGTATATGGTATTTGGTATATGGTATATGGTATTTGGTATATGGTATATGGTATATGGTATTTGGTATATGGTATATGGTATATGGTATTTGGTATATGGTATATGGTATATGGTATATGGTATTTGGTATATGGTATATGGTATATGGTATTTGGTATATGGTATATGGTATTTGGTATATGGCATTTGGTATATGGTATTTGGTATATGGTATATGGTATATGGTATTTGGTATATGGTATATGGTATATGGTATTTGGTATTTGGTATATGGTATTTG